>NC_090196.1:35104885-35202385 GCF_024679245.1 Pseudorasbora parva | reverse complement strand
TAATATTTATATTACATTATATATAAAACATATTTTTTGGTATTATTTTACATAATTTGTATAATTTAATGCCTCATACATTTTGCATTGCATTTTAATTTTATATTACATTATATAATTTTAGTACTGTTTTATATTATATAATTTGTATTTTCTATTATTTGGATGTTTTTAGATTATATATATATATATATACTTTTTTTGCACATATTTTAGGATGTAAATCGCTGTGATCTGTTGATTCGACTTTATAATTCTTGAATGATTTTGATCCTCTATCACACCTGTGTGCGTTTCCTCTGCTGAACACAAATGAAGATATGCTGAAGAATGTTTGTAACCAAGCAGAGAGAGCAACCACAGCAGGGACAACAATACTGCGGCATCAATGGTTGCTCTCTCTGCTTTATTACAAACATTCTTCAGCATATCTTCATTTGTGTTCAGTAGAGGAAACGCACAGAGGTTTGGAACAACATGAGGGAGAGTAAATGATGACAGAAGTTTCATTTTGGGGTGAACTGTCCCTTTAAGGGTGTTTTCACACCTGAAAGTCCGCACCAAGGTCCGAACCAAAGTTTGTGTTTGGAAATTTGGTTCTTTTTGGTTTGCTTTCACACTGCAGTTATGTCAGCGCACCAAAGAACTTTACATGACGCACTGGCGTCCTATCGTCATCATCTATGTGGGCTGCATCTTAACATTGATTGGTTTGTTAGCGGACGTGCGTCTGACGTCAGTGTGTTGTCAATTCAGCGGCTAACTTTGACAAGAATGAATGAACAGACGCATATCGTTGGCAATACTGTTAATATTATGGCACTACTATCTGCAGCACCAACTATACTTGAGGCAAATTCACCAAATGAACGTCCTCGTTGTGCAAACATTTTATCGGCGCCGACAGGAAAGGAGGAACTCCTAGAAGATAGGCTTTAGCCAAACAATGTGTTTTATTTTATAGTTATGTTTAAATATTATAATGTTATTTTTAAATTTCATCTAGGCTATATTGATTATGAAACGTGCACAGATGTGCAATATATGTCAAAGACATCGAGTCGGAAATAATTTTGACCACTTCATTAAGATTTGTTTTGTAGAAAGCTTTGTATTTTGTATCTTAATTTTAATAAATGTTTCATCATTTGCCTGAATTTAATAAATAAGCTTAAATAGCAGACATCCCGTGATCATTTGCGTTGCACATGAACTGGAGCGGTCTCATAAATAAACCGAAACTCAGCATAACGTTACTTGTTTCACAGACATTAGAAATACATTAGAAATACGCGTGAACGGAATGCTCTGCTTGTGAATATATATATATATATATATATATATATATATATATATATATATATATATATATTCACAAGCAGAGCACGCCGTTCACGCGAGCTGACATGACTACACAAGCGGTTCTGTTTAAAATGCTGCGCGCTCCATCACTGCTGCTCACGTGTGCTGTGAGTTTAATCTGTGTTTTTTCACTAATCCTACACCAGAACTTCCTGTAAATGGTCTGAAAGTCCGAACTATACAGAAAATGCTTTCACACAAGAAACGAACCGAACCTTTGTTCAGTTTGGTCCGGACCGAGACTACCTCTTTTCGTCGGACCAAATTTCGTCTGTTTGGTCCGGACCGTGGTCCGAGGGAGGTTTCACACCTGTAATTTTGGTTCGTACCAAACTGAAAAGTCCGAAAATCCGGACCAAACAAGGTAGGTGTGAAAGCACCCTAAGACTGACCTCTAGACTCTCAGTTTGTGTTGTTGTTCAGGAGTGGCGGTGCAGTGTCCTCTCAGCCTGGGGTCAGAGGTCAGAGGTTACCCCGTCGTCCAGAAGAGGACGCAGTGCTGCAGGCCATCATGGATCTGGAGAGAGAGTGAGTGTCACACACACACACACACACACACACACGCACACACACACACACACGAGCTCTGGCTAAGGTAAAGAGTGTTGTGTTCTGTGATCAGGGCTGATGGTGAGGGCAGCAGATGCAGAAAACACTCCAGATCCAGATCCAGATCGGCCCGAGTCAACAAACAGCAGAATATGAGCCCCGGGCCACCATCCATTCGCCTCGGAGGTCAAGGTTCAACTCACTAAATAACTCGCTTACCTTCTATCAGGACACTCAGTGCTACAGATGTTTTTAAGATGGCAGTGGCTCAGTGGTTCATGTAGGTTGTCTACAAACCGAAAGGTTGGTGGTTCGATCCCCGGTTCCACCTGACCAAGTGTCGAAGTGTCCAGAGCAAGACACCGAACCCCAGCTGCTCCCGACGAGCTGGATCAGGGTTCCCGCGGGGTCTTAAAAAGTCTTAAATTCAGAAAGTTACATTTAAGGCCTTAAAAAGTCTTAAAAACGCCCAGATTTTCATCCTAGGTCTTAAATTTAATTTACCAAAGTCTTAAAACTTTTACTTCCGTTCAGAAACAACACCTTTTAGTTTTCTTTACCCGACTGCTTCATGCATTTTTACTCCTTACACTTTTCCTTCAGCTTTTCAGAAAGCTGCGATTGGCAAACGGAAAGCAAGAAATTACCGTAATAAACCATATTTTGGCAAAAAGCGCTATTTGTCTTTAAAGATTTTTTTTTAAGCACGCAAAATGTTTTTACGGTCAAATAGCGCTTTAATATGCTGCCGCCAACACTCGCATTCTAATAGGGTTAAGCGTAGGGCTGCTCGATATTGGAAAAAAATTACATTGCGATATTTATTTCCAAACGATATATATTGCGATATTGAGAGCCATCAATCCAGGCTAAAGTCAATAATTACCATTCCGTGATATTAATAATTTCACTAATAAGCAAGCTTCATTACAAGTGACAAAAAGAAATGTTGGAAAGTGTGCAAACATGAAACTAAACCTCCAGTAGGTGGCAGCAGGTGACCGTCTTAACAAGTGAGTCACTGAGTCGTTCATTCAAACGATTCATTCGAACGCTGAATCGTTCACACTTGTTGCTGTGAGTGAGACGTGTTACGGGTCTGCTGTGAACGATTATCACTGCTGAAATAGAACAACAACACTAAATATTGCATCTAAAATGTAAGTGACTAAGTGAATGTTAATTAGTTGTTTATGGAGCTGTCATATGAAATCAGTGTCATTTACAGTGATGGTATTCAGGAAAACGCTCTAGTGTTGTGATTTCTCCTCGAGAGGCTGCACGAGCGTCAACAGCGCGACCTTATTATCATCAGTTCATCATATATTATCCACAATCGATCGCCACTTACACTAAAGTACTCAGTACACTCAAGTAAAATTCTCTCTCACTTGTCCCTTCAAAACACCCACATGTCCCGGACAAGCGTTAATGTTGAGCCCTGCTTTGTATTCGTCGTAAAGATCTTTGTGGTGCCGTTTTAAGTGATCTGTCAAATTGGTGGTGGTTTTCTTGTTTTGTGGCCACAAGACACTCCATGCAAAGTAGCTCTTTTTGTTCAACATCCTCCTTTATGTAGCCAAAGTAGTCCCAAAAAGATGATTTCTGGTACGAACCTTTTTTTCCCCTCTTCGGATCCTCTTCGTCGCGCATTTTAGCAGTGAATGTTTGGCCGTGAGCGGTGAGCAGCGCCACAGCGAACCAATCACTGTGCAGGCATGAGGAACGTGCATGCGTGTCACTCCAGCAACAAACTCGTGTTTACTGTGAGCTACCTTAATACACCATGGGCTACTACCCTTCACATCGCATGTTCCGGCGATGTGACTATCGCACACGCGCACATCGCGATGTCGATTTTAAAACAGAATATCGTTCAGCCCTAGTTAAGCGTAATGTATTGTGATGTATTTGATCTGACTGGGTGGGCAGCTGTCAATCTCAGGCCCTACCGTAGATCCGCCCCTATCATAGGTTGGTTGTTTTGTCTGGTCTGCACTTGTGTTTACGCGCGTTTTCAAAGAACATGGGTCTTTGCACACTGAGTCCGATATTTTCACATGCGTTTTTTCGTATTCGCGATCCAAAAAATTCGTCACGCACAGAGACCTTGCACACTGAGTCCGATGCGTATTAATGAATGTGTTACGGAAAAAAACGCAAAACAAGACAAAGTGACGTCTAGTGAGGATGATTTGTTTGTCCTGAGGAGATATTGGGTTCATCTAACGTTACTCCTGTGATCGCGTAGAGAGGAGAGTTTCCCTATCAAGCGGGATTATCCAGACCGACCGATTCAAAGTTGCAGTTTCAGTGGATTCATTAATACGCATCGGACTTAGTGTGCAAGGTCTCTGTGCGTGACGAATTTTTCGGATCACGAGAAAATATCGGACTCAGTGTGCAAAGACCTTAAGTGTGTGTTCCACGAGACTTGGCTCGACAACGACGATTTATGCAGCTGGTTACAAGCTGTCCCCAGCAATAAATATGAAGCTGTGCTAAAGGGGCTGAACTCAGACATATGTAGGGTTAGGTTGTCTGTACTAGTTTTGTGTTGGGAATATGGATGCCAAGTTCTGTCATCTATCATTCATAAGTATTTTGATATCAGTTTCTGAGTTTATTTAATGTTTCTATAACTGAATAAAAAAAATAGAATGTTTGAGAGTTTCTGAGATCATTTATAATGCTTTTAGTAATGCGTCGTGTTGGTCTTAAATTTCACTCATAATGGTCTTAAATTTAACTTATTGAAACCTGCAAGAACCCTGTGGATGGCGCCTTACATGGCTGACACCGCCGTCGGTGTGTGAATGGGTGAATGTGAGGCAAAATGTAAAGCGCTTTAGATGGCCATAGGGTCTGTTAAAAGCGCTATATAAATGCAGTCCATTTACCATTTAAGACGTTTATAAAGCTCAATCCGTCAGGAGTTAGTTTCACTGCAGGTTTAGTGGTTAGTGCGGTTAGATGGAAACCAAACATCATCCCAAAGGAGTCGCACTTCAGAATGACCTTCACTGATGATATAAACATTATGAGATGCGTATCAGATGAACACATACTCAAAATTAAAGCTGGTTTTGGTGTTTTTTGGGTACTTGTAACCAGCTAAACTAGCTGTGAGACAAACTAAACCAGTATTAACCAGCTGAGACTAGCTGTGAGACAAACTAAACCAGTATTAACCAGCTGAGACCAGCTGTGAGACAAACTAAACCAGTATTAACCAGCTGAGACCAGCTGTGAGACAAACTAAACCAGTATTAACCAGCTGAGACCAGCTGTGAGACAAACTAAACCAGTATTAACCAGCTGAGACCAGCTGTGAGACAAACTAAACCAGTATTAACCAGCTGAGACCAGCTGTGAGACAAACTAAACCAGTATTAACCAGCTGAGACCAGCTGTGAGACAAACTAAACCAGTATTAACCAGCTGAGACCAGCTGTGAGACAAACTAAACCAGTATTAACCAGCTGAGACCAGCTGTGAGACAAACTAAACCAGTATTAACCAGCTGAGACCAGCTGTGAGACAAACTAAACCAGTATAAACCAGCTGAGACCAGCTGTGAGACAAACTAAACCAGTATAAACCAGCTGAGACCAGCTGTGAGACAAACTAAACCAGTATTAACCAGCTGAGACCAGCTGTGAGACAAACTAAACCAGTATAAACCAGCTGAGACCAGCTGTGAGACAAACTAAACCAGTATAAACCAGCTGAGACCAGCTGTGAGACAAACTAAACCAGTATTAACCAGCTGAGACCAGCTGTGAGACAAACTAAACCAGTATAAACCAGCTGAGACCAGCTGTGAGACAAACTAAACCAGTATTAACCAGCTGAGACCAGCTGTGAGACAAACTAAACCAGTATTAACCAGCTGAGACCAGCTGTGAGACAAACTAAACCAGTATAAACCAGCTGAGACCAGCTGTGAGACAAACTAAACCAGTAATAACCAGCTGAGACCAGCTGTGAGACAAACTAAACCAGTAATAACCAGCTGAGACCAGCTGTGAGACAAACTAAACCAGTAATAACCAGCTGAGACCAGCTGTGAGACAAACTAAACCAGTATTAACCAGCTGAGACCAGCTGTGAGACAAACTAAACCAGTATTAACCAGCTGAGACCAGCTGTGAGACAAACTAAACCAGTAATAACCAGCTGAGACCAGCTGTGAGACAAACTAAACCAGTAATAACCAGCTGAGACCAGCTGTGAGACAAACTAAACCAGTATAAACCAGCTTAGACCAGCTGTGAGACAAACCAAACCAGTATAAACCAGCTGAGACCAGCTGTGAGACAAACCAAACCAGTATAAACCAGCTGAGACCAGCTGTGATACAAACCAAACCAGTATTAACCAGCTGAGACCAGCTGTGAGACAAACCAAACCAGTATTAACCAGCTGAGACCAGCTGTGAGACAAACTAAACCAGTATAAACCAGCTGAGACCAGCTGTGAGACAAACTAAACCAGTATAAACCAGCTGAGACCAGCTGTGAGACAAACTAAACCAGTAATAACCAGCTGAGACCAGCTGTGAGACAAACTAAACCAGTATTAACCAGCTGAGACCAGCTGTGAGACAAACTAAACCAGTAATAACCAGCTGAGACCAGCTGTGAGACAAACTAAACCAGTAATAACCAGCTGAGACCAGCTGTGAGACAAACTAAACCAGTAATAACCAGCTGAGACCAGCTGTGAGACAAACTAAACCAGTAATAACCAGCTGAGACCAGCTGTGAGACAAACTAAACCAGTAATAACCAGCTGAGACCAGCTGTGAGACAAACTAAACCAGTAATAACCAGCTGAGACCAGCTGTGAGACAAACTAAACCAGTATTAACCAGCTGAGACCAGCTGTGAGACAAACTAAACCAGTAATAACCAGCTGAGACCAGCTGTGAGACAAACTAAACCAGTATAAACCAGCTGAGACCAGCTGTGAGACAAACTAAACCAGTAATAACCAGCTGAGACCAGCTGTGAGACAAACTAAACCAGTAATAACCAGCTGAGACCAGCTGTGAGACAAACTAAACCAGTATAAACCAGCTTAGACCAGCTGTGAGACAAACCAAACCAGTATAAACCAGCTGAGACCAGCTGTGAGACAAACCAAACCAGTATAAACCAGCTGAGACCAGCTGTGAGACAAACCAAACCAGTATTAACCAGCTGAGACCAGCTGTGAGACAAACTAAACCAGTATAAACCAGCTGAGACCAGCTGTGAGACAAACTAAACCAGTATAAACCAGCTGAGACCAGCTGTGAGACAAACTAAACCAGTATTAACCAGCTGAGACCAGCTGTGAGACAAACTAAACCAGTATAAACCAGCTGAGACCAGCTGTGAGACAAACTAAACCAGTATTAACCAGCTGAGACCAGCTGTGAGACAAACTAAACCAGTAATAACCAGCTGAGACCAGCTGTGAGACAAACTAAACCAGTATTAACCAGCTGAGACCAGCTGTGAGACAAACTAAACCAGTATTAACCAGCTGAGACCAGCTGTGAGACAAACTAAACCAGTAATAACCAGCTGAGACCAGCTGTGAGACAAACTAAACCAGTATAAACCAGCTGAGACCAGCTGTGAGACAAACTAAACCAGTAATAACCAGCTGAGACCAGCTGTGAGACAAACTAAACCAGTATAAACCAGCTTAGACCAGCTGTGAGACAAACCAAACCAGTATAAACCAGCTGAGACCAGCTGTGAGACAAACTAAACCAGTATAAACCAGCTGAGACCAGCTGTGAGACAAACTAAACCAGTAATAACCAGCTGAGACCAGCTGTGAGACAAACTAAACCAGTATAAACCAGCTTAGACCAGCTGTGAGACAAACCAAACCAGTATAAACCAGCTGAGACCAGCTGTGAGACAAACCAAACCAGTATAAACCAGCTGAGACCAGCTGTGAGACAAACCAAACCAGTATTAACCAGCTGAGACCAGCTGTGAGACAAACTAAACCAGTATTAACCAGCTGAGACCAGCTGTGAGACAAACTAAACCAGTATAAACCAGCTGAGACCAGCTGTGAGACAAACTAAACCAGTATAAACCATCTGAGACCAGCTGTGAGACAAACTAAACCAGTATTAACCAGCTGAGACCAGCTGTGAGACAAACTAAACCAGTAATAACCAGCTGAGACCAGCTGTGAGACAAACTAAACCAGTATAAACCAGCTGAGACCAGCTGTGAGACAAACTAAACCAGTAATAACCAGCTGAGACCAGCTGTGAGACAAACTAAACCAGTAATAACCAGCTGAGACCAGCTGTGAGACAAACTAAACCAGTATTAACCAGCTGAGACCAGCTGTGAGACAAACTAAACCAGTATAAACCAGCTGAGACCAGCTGTGAGACAAACTAAACCAGTATTAACCAGCTGAGACCAGCTGTGAGACAAACTAAACCAGTAATAACCAGCTGAGACCAGCTGTGAGACAAACTAAACCAGTAATAACCAGCTGAGACCAGCTGTGAGACAAACTAAACCAGTATTAACCAGCTGAGACCAGCTGTGAGACAAACTAAACCAGTATAAACCAGCTGAGACCAGCTGTGAGACAAACTAAACCAGTATTAACCAGCTGAGACCAGCTGTGAGACAAACTAAACCAGTATTAACCAGCTGAGACCAGCTGTGAGACAAACTAAACCAGTATAAACCAGCTGAGACCAGCTGTGAGACAAACTAAACCGGTATTAACCAGCTGAGACCAGCTGTGAGACAAACTAAACCGGTATTAACCAGCTGAGACCAGCTGTGAGACAAACTAAACCAGTATTAACCAGCTGAGACCAGCTGTGAGACAAACTAAACCAGTATAAACCAGCTGAGACCAGCTGTGAGACAAACTAAACCAGTAATAACCAGCTGAGACCAGCTGTGAGACAAACTAAACCAGTATTAACCAGCTGAGACCAGCTGTGAGACAAACTAAACCAGTAATAACCAGCTGAGACCAGCTGTGAGACAAACTAAACCAGTATTAACCAGCTGAGACCAGCTGTGAGACAAACTAAACCAGTATTAACCAGCTGAGACCAGCTGTGAGACAAACTAAACCAGTAATAACCAGCTGAGACCAGCTGTGAGACAAACTAAACCAGTAATAACCAGCTGAGACCAGCTGTGAGACAAACTAAACCAGTATTAACCAGCTGAGACCAGCTGTGAGACAAACTAAACCGGTATTAACCAGCTGAGACCAGCTGTGAGACAAACTAAACCGGTATTAACCAGCTGAGACCAGCTGTGAGACAAACTAAACCAGTATTAACCAGCTGAGACCAGCTGTGAGACAAACTAAACCAGTATAAACCAGCTGAGACCAGCTGTGAGACAAACTAAACCAGTAATAACCAGCTGAGACCAGCTGTGAGACAAACTAAACCAGTATTAACCAGCTGAGACCAGCTGTGAGACAAACTAAACCAGTAATTACCAGCTGAGACCAGCTGTGAGACAAACTAAACCAGTAATAACCAGCTGAGACCAGCTGTGAGACAAACTAAACCAGTATTAACCAGCTGAGACCAGCTGTGAGACAAACTAAACCAGTATTAACCAGCTGAGACCAGCTGTGAGACAAACTAAACCAGTATTAACCAGCTGAGACCAGCTGTGAGACAAACTAAACCAGTATAAACCAGCTGAGACCAGCTGTGAGACAAACTAAACCAGTATTAACCAGCTGAGACCAGCTGTGAGACAAACTAAACCAGTATTAACCAGCTGAGACCAGCTGTGAGACAAACTAAACCAGTAATAACCAGCTGAGACCAGCTGTGAGACAAACTAAACCAGTAATAACCAGCTGAGACCAGCTGTGAGACAAACTAAACCAGTATAAACCAGCTGAGACCAGCTGTGAGACAAACTAAACCAGTATTAACCAGCTGAGACCAGCTGTGAGACAAACTAAACCAGTATAAACCAGCTGAGACCAGCTGTGAGACAAACTAAACCAGTATAAACCAGCTGAGACCAGCTGTGAGACAAACTAAACCAGTATAAACCAAAATACCAAAAATATAAAGTGGAAACCAACCTGAACTAATATGACGTTATTGTAAAGTTTTATCATAATTTCTTTGTCAAACTCCCGCCTGCCGCGTACCTGGACTCCTGTATGATCTGGAGAATATTGGTGGTGTTTTCCACTCAGTTCTTCAGGTTAGTGCTTTAATTGGACGTCCCAGTTAAGGTCTTTTTTTAGCCGCTGAGCTTTAAAGTCATTATTTATGTGGTGTTAAGAGGCTCGGCTCTCCACAGGCCTGTGTTTAGTCCCATCAGCACTCGTACGGCCGGAATGGGTCGCCTCGCTTTAACTGACACAATAAAAACTGAGCAAACAGAAGCCATTTCTGCTGCTCCGACCGCTAATGAGCGGACCCACGAGGGGCCGAGGCGCGGGATGAAGGAAACATCATGGCACCATGGGGACTTAGAGATATATGGGTCAATGACATGACATGTATTTTTTGTGTCCAAATGATTTATTTTTCTAAACATAATTTTAATAAATACATGTCATATATCAAACTGATCTACAATATCTCCTTTATAAGAAACCTTTTTCATTTTATTGATATTCAATTGATGTTTTTGAGTTTTGGTGTTTGAAAGACCAAAAATGTCAGGCGGTGCGACCGTCCGAACCTGCAACCAGAGAACAAAACTGCAATAAAAAGGTTAATTTTGTCATTAAAATTTTTAATTAAATAGTTTGGCATGATTTTATGTCAAAGTCATTATAAATGAGCGAAAATGGTGTATCAGTCCTATTTCAAAACTATTTTAACACTTAAAAAACTTTTGTCCGAAAAATTGACTTCTCCAAATGTCAGGGAGGGCGACCGACATAAAAACGCAATTTTATGCAATGTTCCTTTAAGAAAACCATGTGACAGCATATGACATTACACAAAAGACCCCAGAGGACCCATTTGATGCAGTAACAAGGTTAGTCACCCTCCCATAAATATTAGATAATTTGACATTTTTGAGTAATGATGAGGTTGATTCAACTTATCATGTCAGGCGGTATGACCCCTGGAAAACTTTGAAAATGTGTTGTTATTATTAAAATGTGTATTTGATTAAAAAAAATTATGTATAACCTTGAGCACATGGTCAAACATTTTTATAGGTGTCCAAACTAATGCCTGTTAGATTTGAATTGAGTTTGAAATGTCAGGTGGTGCGACCAATATGTCAGGTGTCGCGACCAGAATAGCAGTTAAACGAACTGAAAAAAAGTCATGTTAATTCATGTTTTTGAATATATTAAATACATTTGAATAAATGTATAAAGCTTTCTGTAAGATATTAAGTTGTTTAACGGTGCAATCTACATATATATTTTTATTTTATTTTATGATGGTATGGGTAACCATTTAAGCACATTGTCCATCTAAAAATCATATTCTTCAAGAATAACCAACACTGATACTAAAACAATTGCATATTGCATCTTTAAATTAATCTTTTTTTCATTTGTTTTTGTAGATGCCATTATCAAGCAAGGAGAAAAGAGCACAACATAGAGCTAATTTAAAGGGGTTATGAATTGAGAAATCAGCTTTCCCTTGAGCTTTTGATATATAAAAGGTCATGGTAATATAAGAATATCCTGTAAGTTTCAGAGCTAAAAACTTCCTTGTTAGTCAAAGAAAAGCTTTTATAAACACCAGGCCCAGCAAACGGTCTTGTGCTTCATCCTGACATCATCGACTGACGAAACACGCCTCTACAGAATAATAAGCACATCCATGTGTGTGTGTGTGTGCAGTTTGTGCTTCTATCCACCGATCGGGCAGGCCAAGCAATACAAAAATAATATTTCAATCAATCGTGGGTGGATGAGAAATAAATCATTGTGTTTGTTTGATAAAGATGTTCTCAAGCCCTGTGGTCGAGAGAATCATTCTGGTTGCCACTTTCAAAACAATCTTTCCCTCCAATGAACTGACAGCGTTTACTTCTAAGTCTCCAGTGACACGCCCATCAAAACCCAGCGTACAGGAGAGAGAGCCTCAAAACCAGTGTAGAAAATAGACTATCGCTTATTAGTTATGATGTTTTTGAATGTAAAAACCCCACGAACATCATTAGTTGACCTCAGACAACAGTATAAATAAAAATAAAAAAGCCAGTTCATGACACCTTTAAAAAGTGATCCAGTTGCAAGGGCAGAGTACCTTGCCAAAAGAAAAGCAAGGTTTTGTGTACATCTAGATAGATTACAACTCAAGTTAAGATGTTATGTTTTGTGGTAATTACACAGTTATTACATGTTAATAATAGAAATGTTTTAAATTTCTAGTTCCCTTTCAGTTGGTCACGTTCGACGTACGTCTCCATTCCCTCCTTCAGGGAACGAGGGTTACATACGTAACGGAGACGTTCTAAAGAATCGATAATCAAATGTTTTTATTTATTTATTTTTATCTTGACTTACTGTTACTAATGTGTCTATTTGAATGAACAATAGATTGATAGATTCTGGGCCCAATATTTGCACTAGTTCCATATAAAAGATGTTTTCATTTATTTAACTTGTTCCTTGAGGTTTTGTCTGTATTGTTTTGCAATTCTTGTTAATGAAATATTATTATATTACTGAGTTACATAAATTGGTCTGAGGATTAAAATAAAGGCAATTGAAATCAGAATAAAATGCATTGACATTTTTACTTTTATCTTGTGAATATCAATCTTTATTGATCATAACGTCAGGTGGTGCGACCGGTCATGGTCAGGTGGTGCAACCAGCATATTTTCATTTAAATGTATCAATTTCCACTGCAATTGCAAAATAAAGTAAGAAATATAACTGTAAAACTTTATATAACATATACAAACCATTTTAACAATTAAAAACAAAAATAAAAACTCCTTATCGAAAAATTGGTGTTTGAACACATAGAAAAGTAGCCATTTATATGAATTGGAATAAAAAAGACAACAAATAAAGAAATGAAAGGGGAATTTACAATGCAATATGCATTTAAGACACTACAAGGACTGATATTTACAAGTTCTCAGTAGTGGTAAGTACATTAAATGTATATTTATTTAAATAAATATATGGTCGCACCACCTGACATTTTCTGGGTGGTAAAATCAGAAATCTTGTTTAATAATGAATTAATGCTGCCTAAAAAGCTGTAAAACCAATATGAAGCAACATCAAACATTTGTTTGGACATAAAAATGCATTTTAAAACCATTTTGCTTAAAAAAAAATAAAAAATGATCTTGAAAACCTTATTCGTCATTGACCCATATATATATATATATTGAAAAAAAAAAATTATATATATATATATATATATATATAAAATAGTAGAGGTTACCTGAGCAATTAGGCTTAATATGTCATTTTTATTTTTTATTTTTTAATTATTTAATTAATTATTTAATTCATTCATTCATTCATTCATTTAATTAAAAGGGTTATAGATATATAAAGGTTATTTAAATTCATAATATATTAATTTATTTAAATTCATTAAAAAAATTAAGTTTCATATATTTCAAATATATGGATTTAAATAAATAAAATAGATTACATTATAAAATAAAACTTTCTTCGAAATTTCCGTGTAGAGCCACATTAATTACCTGAACATTTATGCTTACAATTAAAATAAAATGAGTAACTTGAAACTATTAAAAACAATTTAACATGATTAACTTGAAATTATTAATTGATTAAAAATATATATAAATGTCTGTTGTTTGCACAGGGTTCCCGCGGGGTCTTAAAAAAGCATTGAATTTATTAATTTGGAAATAATACCTTAAAAAGTCTTGAATTTGGATGTCTGGGTCTTAAAAATCGTGTTGTATGTAACTCTCAGTATTGTATTTTTCCTCAAAAATATAATTAGTCAACCACGATTATTTTGATTAAATAATGTAGTATAGATAAAGAGTGGCGGAACCAATAACTGAGACCGCAACGCAGCCCCGGGTCATATTCAGATACTGCGAACACGTGAGGCCTTCAGGAAATCAAGATGTTTTATATGAATGGTCTTAAAAACACTTGAAGACCTAAAGAAACCTGTAGGAACCCTGCTGTAGACTAATCGGTGCCTATAAAGAGAAACCTCTCCAACCCGGCGTGGCACAACAGGAACACACACACACACACACACACACACACACACGCGCGCACACACACACTTCTCCAACACCGAGTTGTGCTCCTTCACCGGCACGCTTCCCAGATCATGTTTGACAGTTCGGTTCATATATTGTTTTGGACAGATTATTTTTATTTCTGCTCAGTTTGATTTTTAAGAGCAAGTGTTTGTTCTGATGTTCTTCACTGTGTCTGCAGAGCAACACCAGCCATCCGGAGGACCGAAAGAAGAATCTCCACACACTCCTGTATCAGCCAGCAAGGTATCGATCGCTTCTGTTCAAACACACTGAGCCAGAACCATTCTGTGACCACCTAAACGCACACTGCACTCTCAACCAAATCAGTCCAAAATCACAGCCAATCAGAAGAGCGTGTGGGCAGAGTCTCTCTGCAAGCCACTGCACTCTCAACCAAATCAATCTAAAATCACAGCCAATCAGAAGAGCATGTGGGCGGAGTCTCTCTGCAAGCCACTGCACTCTCAACCAAATCAATCTAAAATCATAGCCAATCAGAAGAGCATGTGGGCGGAGTCTCTCTGCAAGCCACTGCACTCTCAACCAAATCAATCTAAAATCATAGCCAATCAGAAGAGCATGTGGGCGGAGTCTCTCTGCAAGCCACTGCACTCTCAACCAAATCAATCTAAAATCACAGCCAATCAGAAGAGCATGTGGGCGGAGTCTCTCTGCAAGCCACTGCACTCTCAACCAAATCAATCTAAAATCATAGCCAATCAGAAGAGCATGTGGGCGGAGTCTCTCTGCAAGCCACTGCACTCTCAACCAAATCAATCTAAAATCACAGCCAATCAGAAGAGCCTGTGGGCGGAGTCTCTCTGCAAGCCACTGCACTCTCAACCAAATCAATCTAAAAATCACAGCCAATCAGAAGAGCGTGTGGGCGGAGTCTCTCTGCAAGCCACTGCACTCTCAACCAAATCAATCTAAAATCACAGCCAATCAGAAGAGTGTGTGGGCGGAGTCTCTCTGCAAGCCACTGCACTCTCAACCAAATCAATCTAAAATCATAGCCAATCAGAAGAGCATGTGGGCGGAGTCTCTCTGCAAGCCACTGCACTCTCAACCAAATCAATCTAAAATCATAGCCAATCAGAAGAGCATGTGGGCGGAGTCTCTCTGCAAGCCACTGCACTCTCAACCAAATCAATCTAAAAATCACAGCCAATCAGAAGAGCATGTGGGCGGAGTCTCTCTGCAAGCCACTGCACTCAACCAAATCAATCTAAAATCACAGCCAATCAGAAGAGCGTGTGGGCGGAGTCTCTCTGCAAGCCACTGCACTCTCAACCAAATCAATCTAAAATCATAGCCAATCAGAAGAGCATGTGGGCGGAGTCTCTCTGCAAGCCACTGCACTCTCAACCAAATCAATCTAAAATCATAGCCAATCAGAAGAGCATGTGGGCGGAGTCTCTCTGCAAGCCACTGCACTCTCAACCAAATCAATCTAAAATCACAGCCAATCAGAAGAGCATGTGGGCGGAGTCTCTCTGCAAGCCACTGCACTCTCAACCAAATCAATCTAAAATCATAGCCAATCAGAAGAGCATGTGGGCGGAGTCTCTCTGCAAGCCACTGCACTCTCAACCAAATCAATCTAAAATCACAGCCAATCAGAAGAGCCTGTGGGCGGAGTCTCTCTGCAAGCCACTGCACTCTCAACCAAATCAATCTAAAAATCACAGCCAATCAGAAGAGCGTGTGGGCGGAGTCTCTCTGCAAGCCACTGCACTCTCAACCAAATCAATCTAAAATCACAGCCAATCAGAAGAGTGTGTGGGCGGAGTCTCTCTGCAAGCCACTGCACTCTCAACCAAATCAATCTAAAATCATAGCCAATCAGAAGAGCATGTGGGCGGAGTCTCTCTGCAAGCCACTGCACTCTCAACCAAATCAATCTAAAATCATAGCCAATCAGAAGAGCATGTGGGCGGAGTCTCTCTGCAAGCCACTGCACTCTCAACCAAATCAATCTAAAAATCACAGCCAATCAGAAGAGCATGTGGGCGGAGTCTCTCTGCAAGCCACTGCACTCAACCAAATCAATCTAAAATCACAGCCAATCAGAAGAGCGTGTGGGCGGAGTCTCTCTGCAAGCCACTGCACTCTCAACCAAATCAATCTAAAAATCACAGCCAATCAGAAGAGCGTGTGGGCGGAGTCTCTCTGCAAGCCACTGCACTCTCAACCAAATCAATCTAAAATCACAGCCAATCAGAAGAGCGTGTGGGCGGAGTCTCTCTGCAAGCCACTGCACTCTCAACCAAATCAATCTAAAATCACAGCCAATCAGAAGAGCGTGTGGGCGGAGTCTCTCTGCAAGCCACTGCACTCTCAACCAAATCAATCTAAAATCACAGCCAATCAGAAGAGCGTGTGGGCGGAGTCTCTCTGCAAGCCACTGCACTCTCAACCAAATCAATCTAAAATCACAGAAACAGACATAAATGGATTAGTACATAATGCAATTAATACATATAACACCATTTTAATATTATTAGAATACATATTGAGTGACTGAAACAATCTTTGCCATGGATAGACTTGTGCTTTTATCAAACTAGAAACCAAAACACTGATCCGAAGAACTTATGATGTGGCATTATACTACTCAAAAACCCTAACAAAGAAAATAAATTATTCTTGATATGTTCAGAAATCAGTAATAAATGTTCAGACAGAGGGAATCTGGAAGAGGCGCACAGACACACGCTTGTTCAACACTAGGTGGCGCTGTAATAAGGCTTATTATAAAACTTTGGAAACATAATTTGTTGATTCCTTGAGTCAAACCCTACAAAATGTAGATCTTGAAATACATTGTATATCCTCCAATACAATTTTTCAACCATTTTGAATTTTCCTAAAAACCTACTTTTATTAAAGTGGCGGTGAAATGCTGTTTCCTGCATCCTGAGCTTTCCACTGTTAAAGACTTGGATTCCCATCCTAAACACAGACGACAAAGTTTCAAAAACTAATGTTGGACGTTTGATGGAGTATTTCTGTGTTAAAAATACTCCTTCCGGTTTCTCACAAGTTTCGGAGAGTTTTTTTGAGTATGGGTCGGCTTGACGTTAATAGAGCGGAAGGTCCTTGTATGGGCCGTACGGGCTCTTCTCCCGGTAGGGTGAGCGCGCGTGACTAGAGCGAGAGAGGAAACGCACGCCCATACACACTCTCAGCTGCAGATCCAGTCGTCCGTGAACACTTCTGTCGCGCCGCGCTCCACTTTATTCCTATGGGTGACGTCAAGCGACTTTAACACGGCCGCACAGCATTCTGGGAAGGCAGCGCTGCATTTGAACCGATTTGAACGCAGAAATGACGGGAAGCTTCACAACATCGCTTCAGTCGCGTCTCAAAGTGGATCTCCACGGTCACTGCTGTCAGGACTTCACCAAATCATACCAAAGAAGTGTGTTTCTGACGGAGCGGTCCCAGCGATAAAGGTTCGGTCCTGCTGTGGAAGCAGCCGGTGAGTTAAACTGCTTCAGATGTCTCTGCTATTGACTACCGTCGCCTGAGTAAACATCAGTAAACGATACGATCGCGCGCTTCGTCAGTCAAATGCGCTAACGGACTCCATTGCTGTTCTCTGTATAACGTTACACTAGTCTGACGTGCTAAACCGTTCTGCTTGCTACTGCTAAGGTTTAGTCGCATACAATAGTCCATAAACCGAATCATGTCCTCATAAACTGCGAGTAAAGACACACAAATGTTGACAGGCCACTAAATACAGTCCATACCACAGAGACGGACGTCCTGCTGCTGCTGCTTCTCCTGTTCAGTTTATTTCTGCCTCAGATTTGATTCTGGATCATTATCTGTATTAGCTGAGATAGCCATGGGTTCCTCCACGCTTGAGAACGTCACGCTTTGCGCTCTCGTCATTCTTTAGCTCCGCCCACTCGATACGCCTCCAGGCGCTCGTTTTTTTTCCGGAAAGACTCGGTACAGCCCATATTTCTTTTATAAATATAATAAAACTAAAGACTTTTCGGAGATATGAAAGATGCAATACTACTCTATAGGTACTCAAGATTGACATGAGATTGACTGAAACTGAGTGTTTCACCCCCCCTTTAAACTCCTCCTAGGTCCGATCTTCACCAGAATTGGTGCACAGCAGCCAATGACGGTGCTGGCAAAAAGCTAACAAAAGAACTTTGATTTGTCAAAGCATTGCAAAATTATACATGAATAAATTGGTCAGGCAATGAACATTTTTACTCTATAGCTGCTGCAATGTCAAAGCAATTACAAAGCCGTGTAATAAGCGGGATAATGTCCACCCAGCCGGTTGTTATCTCAGAATAAACCCCTTCAGAGTGACGCTCCGCTTCGCCTCGGCGTCCGGATCACTCTGGAGGGGTTTATTCTGCGATAACAACCGGCTGGGTGAACATTATCCCTTACTTATCAGAGCGTGTGCTATGGAATAAATCTCCTCTGTTGCAGATCTTTTTTTCGGACCTGGATGAGATTCCCGGTTTGGGCGGAGACCCGGAGGAGCCCACACTGGAAGAGCAATGTGCTCAGACCATCAAAAACAAAGCTCGGGAGATCGAGAAGGTGCGTTCGGCATGTTTTAGACCACTCTCTCACTGTCTTCTCGAGGTTTTGAAGCACATCACCGCTCCGTTTCATGAGCTGAGAATGGCTGGGGATGATTTTCATCCATCACTCCAATCGCCCTACACCAAACACATCCACCCGCACCTATTAGGCTGCATTCACACTGCAGGTCTTGATGCACAATTCCCATTTGGTGACCTTTTTTGACCTGATATTTGCATTTACACTGTACACTGGAGAAACAGCCCAGGACGTTCTTAACCAGAAAAGGAATAAAACACTGTGATATGCAGCGGACGCAGACAAAATGATTATTTTATCCCAATTCGCACACTATCCATACTAAATATTACTCGAAAATAGAATTAGTATGTCCCAAATCGTAGTTTGCTGAAAAGTGTGCTCCACAGATACTCGGATGGTTTACTATTTCCGGTCTGAATTCGAAGTACGGATCGACACAGACTAACGGCTGATATTACCCACAACCCATTGCGAGCTGGACGAGGATTCGATTAGAACTACAAACGTGGATAAATTGTTAAAAACTACAAACATGGCGGATGTGCGAGTCCGACGGTTAAGTAGAGAAGTTTAGATAAAGGGGTTTGAGTGATCAATCATCAGTATTAACCTGATGAAAAGATATTTATTCAGTGCTATCCTCATTATATTTCACCTGCAGCAGCAGCATTATTGTGAACTTCTGTAATGACACGTTTGGCCATTAACTTTTAAATGCATCATTATATTTAAACTGCAAACACACGAGGAGTCTCTGCATTAAAGACACACACACACGGCAGATCAACGAGCGGCTACATTTCTCTCCGATACGGCAGGAGATTAAACTGAATGAGGAGCATTTGAACTGTGACGAATCTGACGATGATGGGATGCTCGTAACTAAACGACAGAGTCCGTTAAAGATGAAAAGTATATACTTTTCTTCACAAAAAGAGTACTTACTTTAAGGACGTAGCATAAGTAGGCGAATTGGGACGTGATCGATGTTTTTCTGTCTGCACTTTTCCACACATCTTTAAAGGACGGCAAAACATTTCTCTCGTAAGTCAGTGAAAAAGAGGAGAGCCCTTGACAGGGTTGCCAGGTGTTCACAACAAACCCGCCCAATTGCAACTCAAAACTGTGTTAAAGTAGCCCAATTATGCAGGAAAACCGCGGACTTGGCAAAATTGGCTCTTGATCGCAGTTCGTCACGTCATTCGCCTCCATCCCTTTTTTCAATGACGTACGACTCGCATTTACTGGAGAAGATTCGATTTCAGCGTTTACATTGCAGACGCGAATGCACGTATCTGATCCAGATCAGATTTATTCCCACATATGAGTGAGGCCTGAGTCCGATCTGAGGATATCAGAGCTCATGCGTTGCTTATGCGTTCACGTTATGTCCGATCTGAGGATATCAGAGCTCATGCGTTGCTTACGCGTTCACGTTATGTCCGATCTGAGCCTCATGAGAGGGAAACATCAGGATTGGCTCACTTGAACCATGCAGTGTAAATGAGACCTATTAGACCCTCAGTGATAAAATGCCTCCTAATATTCCCTAATGCGTCCCAGCCCTCAAATAATTGCCCCCCGTTCTGTGATTGCCACAGACCTCCGCTTGTTTCGAGTGTGTGTGTTTGAGCTCGACGCTTCACTTGCTGCCATAGTCGTGTGTTTTATTTGTAATGCGCTACAGACCATTGCTTTCCCAGTGTGTTGTAAAGTCGGTTTGTGTGGTCCTCAGATATCAGTTCTTCACATCACGTCTTTCTCTCGCTCCTAAACAACACAAACTCTGCCACACCAAACAAAGCACAGCGGGGTCAAACCTTTAACAAACCTTCCCAGCATTCACTGGTAAATATCAGCTCTATAAATACAGATCCTCTCCGGGGCGGAGACTTCCTCTGTCCGTCACAAACACCAGCTTTTGTTTTCTTTTTTATGTCATTGTTTTATTATAATTACTTGTGGCTTTACTTTGGGGTTTTCGAGTTCCTGTGATGGCGCAAGAAATGATTGTAAGTTAAGCTGAGTGTTTATTATCTCTGCTGATCCCGCTATTTCAAGAGTTTAGACAGAGCATGATGTCATTTGGGTTAAAAAATACAATCAATGTCACACACACACGAGGAGAGAGCTGTGGAGACATGATGCAAACTAGATGACAAGCTGAAACACACGAAACATGTGCCAAACCATAATACTAAGAGCTCTGACAACAGACGAGCTTCAGGACGCTCACACACACACACACACACACACACACACACACACACACACACACACACACACACACACACACACACACACACACACACACACACAGCCCCTAAACCTACCCATCACTCTCACACACACACACACACACACACACACACACACACACACACACACACACAGACACAGACACAGACACACACACACACACACACACACACACACACGTTTGTTTTTGTGAATTGTGGGGACATTCCATAGGCGTAATGGGTTTTATACTGTACAAACCGTATTGTCTATCCCCTTACACTGCCCCTGCCCCTAAACCTACCCATCACAGGAAACATTCTGCATTTTTACTTTTTCAAAAAAACTCCTCCTGTGTGATTTATAAGCATTTTGAAAAGTGGGGACATGGGGTAATGTCCTGATATGTCACCATTTTCTGTAATACCTGTGTCACACACATGTTATTATACACATTTTTGTCCTGATATGTCACAAAAACAAGCACACACACACACACACAGACACACACACACACACACACACACACACACACACACACACACACACACACACAGCCCCTACCCCTAAACCTACCCATGACACACACACACACACACACACACACACACACACACACACACAGCCCCTACCCCTAAACCTACCCATGACACACACACACACCATGCCCCTACCCCTAAACCTACCCATGACACACACACACACACACACACACACACACACACACACACACACACACACAGACACAGACACAGACACAGACACAGACACAGACACAGACACAGACACACACACAGACACACACACAGACACACACACACACACACACACACACACACACACACACACACACACAGCCCCTACCCCTAAACCTACCCATGACACACACACACTGCCCCTAAACCTACCCAACACACACGCACACACACACACACTGCCCCTACCCCTAAACCTACCCATCTCACACACACACACACACACACACACACACACGAACAGCCCCTACCCCTAAATCTATCCATCTCACACACACACACACACACACAAACACACACTCACTGCCCCTACCCCTAAACCTACCCATCACACACACACACACACACAATGCCCCTGCCCCTAAACCTACCCATCACACACACACACACACACACACAATGCCCCTGCCCCTAAACTTACCCATCTCACACACACACACATTGCCCCTACCCCTAAACCTACCCATGACACACACACGCACACACTGCCCCTGCCCCTAAACTTACCCATCTCTCACACACACACACACAATTAGTTTGAGTAGATGATCATGAGAAACTGCATGAGACGTTATAACCCTCCGTGAATAAAGCGCCTCCTGAGAAGAACTGATGTGTCACAAAAACAAGCACACAAACACAGAGACACACACACACACACACACACACACACACACACACACACACACACGTCAAACGTGATATTGTTCAGATAATGTTGCCACACAAGGGTGTGTTTGCCAGGAGACATTAAACTGCCGGCGCTCTAAGCTCTGCGATCGGAGCCGGATTGGCTGCAGTGTAATAACTCCTCAGCAGCGCCACAGGCTGCGGACCAAACGTCCTCTAATCGAGTCTGAGACGCCGATGGGTGGAGCTGCTCATTACGGCCTCATGGGATGCCTGTGGCAAGCGGCAGCCTTTAACCAAGTTCAGACAAGTAACCATAAGTTCCCTTGGGTTAGTGGAGAGATGTTTGCTTAGATAACTAAATCATTAAAGAGGACACGTGAGGATTTTCCCATGATCATCTGTCTTCAGTCCCTACAGCGGGAGTTCTTCTCTATATCAGTCGATTACTGAGGTGAACACGTCACAATATCCTTCATTTAAATAATTCATACGCAGAATAAAGGGGCTGGTTGAGTTAGTTAGTGATGTGATGAGACCAAACGTCCAGTGAAGCCGATACTGAAGCGACTAAAACTGCAGATCATCGACTGACCACTAGAGGCTCCAAAAGGAGTCAAATCTGTATCTCCCTCATGTTAAAATGGCCAACTTTACAGCAGAAAAAACATGTTTACAGCCTGGGACAAAATATGGTGTTGGGCTGTACAGCTCATTCTGCTGTGTGTGTGTGTGTGGGGGGGGGGGACTTATAACTCATCCGTTTAAATTATATTAGGCCTTAAAGGGATAGTTCACCTAAAAATGAGCCTGTGATGTTTATCTGCTGACCATCTGAGATGTCGGTGTGTGTGTTTCTTCAGGAGAACACAAATGCAGATTTTTAACTCGGCCGCTGCTGTGTGTCGGTCATATGATGCATGTTTGTTTGTTTGTTTTTTATTTATATAGCACACGTAATACAACAGACGTCACCCAAGGTGCTTCACAAATAGTATGATAAAACACTTAATTAAAAGTTTCATACAAACAATCACTACAATATAAAACAAAACACAAATAAGTGACACAATAACATACTAGATCCCTTCCATCCCACAGGCCGACCGCACCAGACTGATCCCCAAACAACATCTAAAAAGTAGGTTTTCAGCGATGATTTAAACACAACTAATCTGACTGAGTGCGGAAGATCATTCCACAGTTTCGGACCCACTCGAGAGAACGCTCCGTCACCTTTACGTTTATAATCTGTTCTTGAATGGGTGAATGGGTAACGATTCTATGAGAGCAAAACAAACACACTTAGACAACATGAACACTGAGCCCTGTGGCTCATGACCACACACTGATATCTTAAGACACCAAACCATCAGTTTGTGTGAGAAATCGAGCCGCATTTATATGATTTTTACCTCAAATACAACGCTAAATCCAACAGCTGGAGCACGCTTCACTTACGGTAAGGTCAATAATACACACTCTGGTGTGTGTACGAGATACAGAGCGTGTATTATTGACCTTATCGGATGTGAAGCGCGTGAAGACTGTTGGATATAGCGTTGAATTTGAGGTAATACAAGTAAAATGCATCTTGATTTAAAGGGTTAGTTCACCCAAACAGAAAATTTATGTCATTAATGAAGCATCGAAAATACATTTGGGTCCAAAAATAACAAAAACTACGACTTTATTCAGCATTGGCTTCTCTTCCGCGTTTGTGTTAAATCCTCAAATAAAGATTCAAACGGTTATGAATCAGCGAATTGATTCGTGATTCGGATCGCGTGTGAAATCACGTGACATTGGCGAACCGAATCAATTCGCTCATTCATAACCGTTCGAATCTTTATTTGAGGTATAGTGTGCATACACTTGCATACACTCTAAAAAATATTGGGTTGTTTTAACCTGAATGTGGGTCAAATTTGACCCACATTTGGATTGAAACAACCAATAAAGATTCAAACGGCCATGAATCAGCGTATTGATTCATGATTTGGATCGCCAATGTCACGTGATTTCAGCAGTTTGACACGCGATCCGAATCATGAGGAATCATTACTTGAGGATTGAACACAAACGCGGAAGAGAAGCCAATGCTGAATAAAGTCGTAGTTTGTGTTATTTTTGGACCCAAATGTATTTTGGATGCTTCAAGAGACTCTAATTAACCCACTGATGTCTCATATGGACTACTGTGATGATGTTTTTATTCCCTTTCTGGACATGGACAGTATAGTGTGCATACACTTGCATACGCTCTCGGACTAAATATAAAATATCTTAAACTGTGTGTGAAGATGAGCGGAGGTCTTACGGGTGTGGAACAACATTAGGGAGAGGAGTTAATGACAGAAGTTTCATTTCTCGGTGAACTAACTCTTTAAGAATATTTAGATATTTGGACTGGAAACAAGAAAAAAATACTAAATAAGAAGAGCATGTTTTGCAGTGTAATGGACTGTTCAAGCCTTCAAGTTACAAATGAAAGTGGATCACTCAAACCCTGAAAAACTTTGGTTTTCGTCTTTTTTTCTCGTTCTTCTTGGCTCACCTTTTGATTGAGGCCAGATCCCCTCCAATCTCGGCTCTGTTTTTAAACTGGACCTGACTGACTAAACGCAGTGGATAAGAGGAAGCAGACCTCGTCTCGTCCCCTGCTGAACCCACTCGATCTGAGAACGCTTCTGCTTTTCCTCTCGCGCTCAGATTAACCAGCGAGACGACGCTCAGGAGTCAAAGACAGACGCTCAACCTAAACTTACAATAAATGGCCATTTCCGGTCCTCTGATTAGACTTGACCTTTGAGCTTAGACCCCGATCTTAGAAGAGTTTGTGTACCAGAGCAGGTTAACTGCAAAAAATGCTCTTCTTACTCAGTATTTTTGTCTTGTTTCTAGTCAAAATAGCTAAACATTCGTACATTAAGAAACATTTACTAGACAAGTAATTATTTTTGTCTTGTTTTGGGGAAAAATAACTGTAAATGAAGAGAGTTTTTGCTTAAAATAGGAAAAATAATCTGCCAATGGGGTGAGAAAAATAATCTTGTATTCTGTTTGAATTAAGATTATTTTTCTCATCCTATAGGCAGATTATTTTGCCTGTTTTAAGCAAAAACTCTCTTCATTTGATATTTTTCCCCAGAAAAAAAAAAGAAAAAAATACCTAATATAATTTTACTTATCTAGTAAATGTATCTTGATTTAAGAATATTTAGATACTTGGACTGGAAACAAGAAACAAATACTAAATTAGAAGCACATTTTTTGCCGTGTTTATGTTTATCCCTTTCTCTTGTGTATATCTATCCATAGTTTCGTGTTCTTTCTCCCTCTAGGAGTTATCATTAAAAACTGAGGTTGAATTTCCAGCTAAAATCATCAGTCTGTTCCTCTAATGCTTCCAGATAAATGTGAGCCTTTCCTCCGCTTTATACTCTCTCTCTCTCGAGCTCCAGGGTGATTGTGTGGAATAATTCGTCTCCAGACCCAAACGCTCTTGATTATAAAGCAGTTTCTGAGATGTGGCTCAAGTCTGCGGATGCTTTATGATGTTGGTCAAAGAACGAGGCGCTTTTGGAGGATTTACCCATCGGACCTGTAATTTTATGCTTTTCTCATGATCTCTTACAATGAAGTGCTCATACGGTTTTAAAGATCGGTCCTCATTTAATATAAGATCAGCTCCATCAACAGCATGTGTGTCAACATAATTACCACTCAGCCTCGTTTTCTCTCTTTTATCTGATATTTTTAGCTGGAAAGTGTCTAAATTGCTCTTTTAGTGGCGGCACCACACTGCAAATTTTATTTAATGTTTTCGTCTTGTTTTACAGCACAAATATCTAAGCATTTTAAAAATCAAGATACATTTACTGGAGAAGCAAAATGACTGACGATATTAAGGAAAAAATATCAAAATGTAGTAACTTTAAGCTTTAAATAAGAAAAATATTACAAGCTATAAGAAAACGTGGGGCGGTGCTGCGGTGGGAAAGTGGTGTAACCGGTGTTGAGCCTGAACACTGACTATCACACCAAGCCTGTTTCATATGAATTTTAATTATGCAATTCATACAAACATGATTTTTTTTAAGCATGATGCTCCACCCCTATACCCAACCGTCAATGGGGCGTAAAGCAGGTTGAAAATCGCACAAGAGTGTACAAAATAATACAAATTGGCCACCATTTCACCAACACAAGATAGTTATGAATTGCTGAGAGTTTTGGCAATTCCTGTGAAAGGATTTTACTCGTATAAACAGTGTTTAATATACTGCAAAAAATGCTCTTCTCACTCAGTAATTTTGTCTTGTTTCCAGTCTAAATATCGAACAATTCTTAAATTAAGATGCATTTACTAGATCAGGAAAACGACATGATATTTTTTCTTGTTTTGTTGAAAATAAAATCTAAATGAAGTGAGTTTTTGCTTAAAACAGGCAAAATGATCTGCCAATGGGGTGAGAAAAATAATCTTATTTCACACAGAATACAAGATTATTTTATTTACCCCATTGGCAGATTATTTATCTTATTTTAAGCAAAAACTCTCTTCATTTTGAGTTATTTGTTCCCAAAACAAGACAATCATTTGTGCTTGTCTAGTAAATGTTCCTTAGTTTAAGAATTTTTAGATATTTTGACTAGAAACACGACAAAAATACTGAGTAAGAAGAGCATTTTTTGCAGTGAAGACGTTCCTTTAAATCCGGACAGGATGTGTTAATCTGCATTTATGTCCATGAACTCCAGACCTTCCCTACAGCACGGATCAAATAAACACCAATCGCACCTCGGACGTCACACTTGAGACATTTGCAGGGCGTAATAAACCTTTTAAGCACCGTTTTTGCACGTCTTTAAACCCAGGGAGAATTTGTTGGCCTTTAAAGTCTGGTGTGAAATAACTTAGCAGCTCTAACTAGCCTCAACACTTTTCCTGCCTTCAGGTCTCCATGCAAACACACACTCACACACCTGTTGCTGGACATTTTCCCATAGTCTCTGGCCTCCAAACGCATGGCTGTTAAGTTTACAGCTGAACGACTTACTCGCTGGAGGTCAAAGTGTCGTTTAGTACACAGGGAGAATGCTTTGAGGAGCTCTTGAAAGGCAAAGTTGGAGACACGTCATCACCTGCCAACAAACACTGCAAAAAATGCTCTTCTTAAAATTGCACGAAATTATACGAATTGGCCACCAGCTCGCCCAAACATAAGATAGTTATGAATTGCCATGAGATTGTTTTGGCAATTCCCGTGGATGGAGTTTACTCATATAAACAATGTTTAATATGCTGCAAAAAATGATCTTCTCACTTAGTAATGTTGTCTTGTTTCTAGTCTAAATATCTAACAATTCTTAAATCAAGATGCATTTACTAGATCAGGAAAACGACGGAAAATATTTTTTCTTGTGTTGTTGAAAATCAAATCAAAATGAGTTTTTGCTTTAAACAGGCAAAATGATCTGCCAATGGGGTGAGGAAAATAATCTTATTTCTGATTGAAATCGTGTTTCTTGTTTCCGTCCCAATCAGAAATAAGATTATTTTTCTCACCCCATTGGCAGATCATTTTGCCTGTTTAAAGCAAAAACTTACAGAGCCCCGCACATGACATGAAAGAATACAAATGTAAACATTGCGCACAATTTACTATTTCTTTCCCTCGATTCATAAATTGTGCACGATTTAGCCTACTAGTTCTGCATGTCATGTGCAGGGCTCCGTAAAAACTCACTTAATTTTTATATTTTTCCCTAGAAAACAAGCAGAAATATCTCATGTAATTTTCTTGATCTAGTAAATGCATCTTGATTTAAAGCTCCACTGTGTGATATTTTTCCCCATCTAGCGGTGTAAAGGTTTATGACCATCCAGTGAATATTAGTTTTTGTTCCTCTCAATTCTGATTTCGTTTTAACTCCTACGGTGGCCGATTTAGTCCAAGATTAACATGCCTCTTCACATTCGACACGGTGCCATTGAGTGTTAAACGCGAAAGGCGAAGCTTGAGTTTACGGGTATGTCCCTCTTTGGCTGCTGTACTTTCAAGATGGAGGAGCAACATGGCGACCGCCATTCGAGCCCCTCACCCGTATGTGTTTTCAGTGGCATATTATAAACTTACCAGAATACTTTATTACTTGAAAGAAGTAAATATACATTAATGAGCACATACATTTTTGAAAGAACTAAGTGGATGTTGGAGTGCAGTTCTTCCTGTTGATCATATTCACTGGATAGATCCGCTAAATTCACATCAGTCATAGACCAGCACAGAACAAGCAACCAATGAATTTCCCAGAGTTTGAATTCTCCTACAATAAATTAAACCCACAGTCCCACAGATTTCCGTCCACAATTGAAGATACACAACATTTTCTTCTGACTCTGTGCAGGTCTTCACTGCAGAAAATGCTTTCCTTACTTAGTATTTTTGTCTTGTTTCTAGTCTAAATATCTAACAATCCTTAAAACAACAAAAGTATTTTGTATTATAACAAAGTATTTACTCGACAAGCAAAGGTAATTGTCTTATTTTGGGAAAAAATTACTCAAAATTTAGAGTTTTTGCTTCAAATAAGTACAATAATCTGCCAATGGGGTAAACCGAATAATCTTAACCCCTTAAGTATCTCCCCTCTTTTTGAAAATATACATGAAAATTCACTATCCAAACTTTAATGGTTGCAATTCAAGAATGCTTTGGAATATATACATAAGTTTGGTCTCATTTTGGTCTCAAAGAAGACAGTCAGCTGAGTATTGCTCAAGTGAAATCACTTCAAAAAATGTAAGTATAAAAAAGGTATGGAAGCTTTAATGTACTGTAAATCAAATATACTGTACTAGATATTTAATATTTAATATAAAACATATGTTACAAAATAATGTGTACTCTAAAATTACTATCAAATCAAAGCCATATGTCTAATCAATTTGTGTTCCAAATTTGAAGTTGATATCACAAAAATTGAAGTTCCCATGAGGTTGTTTAGGCGCTGCACCACAAATAGCCACCGGGTGTCATTGAAATTCCATTGATTATTTTTTTTTAATGCAATTTCCTGTCAAATGTATATATTTTTGTGTAAATATCACAAAACAGTTTGCAGATATAGAACCGTGAGACTCAGACCTTTCCAACGAAATGCGTTTTGTCAAGATTAGAAAAGGTTTTTATTATAATTTAGTTAAATAAATATGAAACATGACGATGCCACTTGGGCAGGAGCCCGCTAGAATAATTTAGAGCACCGTTTCCATGGTAACGCAAGGTCTGATTTCAAAACAGTTTGCACAGGATGAATCTTGAGTTCGTAAGCTTTCAAATGATATATAGTTTGTCAACATTAGATCAGGATAAATATAGGATATAATGTTTTATAATGTTTTAAATATGCAGTGGCAAATGGGCCCACCGGTTGGCCAGTGACACTTAAGGGGTTAATTCAAACAGAAAACAAGATTATTTTTTTTACCCCATTGGCAGATTATTTATCTTATTTTAAGCAAAAACTTTTTGCTTAAAGTTATTATTTCCAAAACAAGACAGTAATTTTTACTTTTAGATATTTTGACTAGAAACAAGACAAAAATACTAAGTAAGAAAATCATTTTTTGCAGTGTATCGCAGCAATATAAGTAATAATCTAGTTTATCTAAGTACCTCACTCTGTGTTAAGAGTCCAACAGCTGTCCGTCTTTTCCAGTTGTACAAACAGGACTGCGAGACTTTGGGAATGGTGGTGAAGATGCTTATATCCAAAGATCCAACTCTGGAACTGAAGCTCCTGACAGCGCTGAAAAACAGCCTGGTGGATATCAGGGAGAGATGCCTGGAAAACCTCAACCAGTTCATCTCCGAGGTGAACGTACTGCTCAAACCACAATCCATAACCTGATAACTCATCACGCTTCCTCACCTGGTAGCACTTGATTGGATCTAGTCATTGGACGAAGCCGTTTTATTAAGCTTTTAATTCACAGTTCACCTTATATTTTCTATTGTTCACAAGTTTTTATTGTATTGAACCATCCATGTGGCGATTCCCCAATACTACTCACACTTTCGTTCTTCTCATGTTTTCATCTCCATTTAAAATGTTGCATTTGTGCTGTTACTTGATGATACCGTTCTGAAAAGACTGCAACATGTGTCATTAAATTGTTGATTAGTGTTAACAGTGTTATTTAGCTTTCCTTTGTCACAGTATATATAGGTTAAGAGTGCATAAAGCGAACATTTGTTGGATACTTTAAGGCTTTAAAAAGCTGCAATCATTGTACATGCCAATAAAAAACTACAAAATGTCAATGCACAATGAGAAAATAATGCAGATGGAAGATATAAACACATCCTGTGCATCCCAGATGGACAAACTCAACCACATTTCCATGATAAATGAGCTGAAAATGCAAAAATCTACCGTTTTCTTCTCTGACGGCCATGTCAAAACGTTTGATCAAGTTTTTGTAACCAGCACCTCTAACTCCTATAGGCCTTTTTAGGGCCTTTTTATTAGGGGTTAACCCTTAAATGCATACCTCGGGTCGTTAGCGACCTGAGACGTCATTCACTACCCTGCTCCTCATTATTTTTTTAAAGTTAGACATCAACCTTCTTAGTATTCCTCAATCAATCCATTTTAAACAATATAACAAGAAAAAAATTATAGTTATAATTGAATGCCTGTTTTTTCACTAGTTTTTTGTCAAAATTGTATAGGGTCGCTAACGACCCGAGGTGTGTAGGATTGTACGTATATATTTTTTGCACTATGATAAATGAATCTATAATGACGAAATCGGGCACAATTCACCTTTATTCCACAAGATGGCGATGTCTGATATGCAACGATGAAGTGACGTTTCACTCATAGTTACCTCTGACAGAAAACGAAACAATAATAATTATAATCTGCAAAACCTGAAATGGCTCAGTGATTTACAGCAGAGAGGAAGTATGAAACACAATCAGATATTAGTGCCACTGTCTCTGAAGATGGATGTGCTCAAGAAGCTGTCAGTGATCATAATATTGATTTTGAAGACGTTGAATAAGAGTTTGGAGAATATGCTTGAGATGACGAATATGAGCAGATGCTGAATATACTGGTAAACGAGCTCTGACGCGGACAGATGATGATGGTGTTAAACATCTGCTCAAACTGAACCCTTCCAAGCTCCAAAAGGTAACGAAATAGGTTTGATTTTATTCTTCTGTAAGTGTTACTCTAACATCAGGAGTTTTATATATTATCACGACAGGTAGAGCTCTATCCATGTTAAATATAGATCCGGGTCGCTAACGACCCGAATATGTAAGAATGTTTGGCGAAACAGTCATGCATTTAAGGGTTAAAGCCTGAAAGCCTATTGTAAGAGTTAATTTTCCCATGATGCATCATTCTCCTTCTAAAACTGTTTGGGCAGACCAAACCGTAAGTCGTAGAGATTTGGGCTGGTAGTATACACACTGAATACCAATTTAAGCGAGTACATTTTGCGAACTAGTCCTAGGTTTTTGGCCTGACCGGAGCCAAACCAGCGCAGCCAGATTCGCTTGAGTCTGAATGTCAAGTTATACAAAAAAGTGGAAGTTTGGGTTCACGGTCCCTAAAGACCACCAAAACTTTCCAATTGGGAGGAGCCATTTTTACTAAATTGGCTATAGCTCGACAGCGATTCATGTAGACATAGTAGACACAAAATGTGCATGTATATATTTATATATATCTCATTTTTTTTATTATTATTAGCCTTGCGTTCCAGTTTGCATTTATACAGATTACAGCAATCTGTCTGTGTGACCCATCAATAAAATGACACTCAAATAGGCTTAATACGTAATTTTAGTACAAATTGAGCAGCAATGCTGACCATGGCGTTACATATTTATTTTTAAAACCCTGATTAACAAAAGTGGAGTCGCTGCAAGCCTTTGTTCTTTAGTACTTTTTTCAGTAACATTCTTAAAAAAACCTTTTGAAACTCAGGGATATAAAAATATTAGCTTTAACTCAACATTTTACAATATATACACATTCATTTTTGCAACGTTAAATTATCCTCTCCATTAGTCTCTAAAAGCGGCTTTATAAATAGTATATTCTTCTGGTTTGTTCAAAGACTATAATCACTTATCACCTAATATGCATGGAAAGAAAGCATGGTTTAAATACTGCGTTGGCCAACAACGTCACTTTACGGCAAGACCACGGCAATATGTCCAGGACAGAGAAACCAATGCCTTGAGGATCCAGATGTTTTCCAGAATAAAGCTTAAACTATCTCCAGAATGGCATTTGATAAGCGGCGTATTAAGATGCAGATCAACTGTTGCAAACACAGCTCTTCTTACTTAGTATTTTTGTCTTGTTTCTAGTCCAAACATATAAAAACTCTTAAAACAAGAAGTATTTACTAGACAAGCGAAAGTAATTGTCTTGTTTTGGGGAAATAACTCAAAATTAAGAGAGTTTTTGCTTAAAATAAGATAAATAATCTGCCAATGGGGTGAGAAAAATAATATTGTTTTAAGATTATATTTCTCACCCCATTGGCAGATTATTTATCTTATTTTAGGTTAAAAAAAATCTCTTCATTTTGAGTTATTTTTCCCCAAAACAAGACATTATTTGTACTTGTCTAGTAAATGTTTCTTAATGTAAGAATTTTTAGATATTTTGACTAGAAACAGTATTTTTGCAGTGCACTTCCTTGCCAGTTTTATGAAATGATACAGTTTTTGCCCTTTCGTCCTCTCTTCTGTTTGGACTTTGTCCTTGTGCCAATGGGAAGTTCATTAGCGTAATATTGGTAGCGAGGTTGTCTTGGTTGTGGGATTGGCTGGCCCAGGAAAAAGCCTTCCTCTTCTGATTCAGACGATGAAGAGGAGCAAGTAGAGCACCAATCGTCTTCATCCCCATAAAGACGTAAAAACTTCTCTGCTGCCTGGCTGTGCAAATCCGAGTCCGCGTGGGCATAATGAGGCTGTCTATGCTGAACATTAGGCTCGTGCTTGCGATGGTCCTCCTTAAAGCACATACGAGCCTTTTCTTTGGGCACCAAGTGAAGCGCATTGTCGGATCGAGACTTGCGACTCCTTCTTCGCCTGTGGTGATGCCTGTGGCGCATTTGGTCTTGCTCCTCAAAATGGTGAGCTCGTCTACGAGTGCGCTCGCTCATTGGATGCTGCCGCACTTCCAGCTCATCGTATCGACTGTTATCTATAACATCATCTGAGAACTTTACCTGCTGAGGTTTGGTCTGGGACTTGGACCTTCTTAACACAGGTAAGTGAGGTGGATTTGGCCGATCCTCCTTTATCACCTGTTCCTGTTCCCTCTCCTCGACAACACCCGCACGCTCAAGCTCGGAGGTCAGGCTTTTTAGGGAGTTTGTGCTCCTGTGAAGCACTGATGAATTCAGCGTGCCCATGTTGCTGGTGTTGTCAAGATCAGAGAACTTTTGCAACGAGTAGAGCAATTGTTTCTCTTTTATATCCCCATCGGCTGAAGCACCTGAAAAGATCACGGAAGTTCAGATTAAACAGTGCAAAAAAAAAATGACATTTAATACTCTAGAAGAACAATTTTAAAATTAAATTTTCAATGAAAACATCCCTGACTACCAAACATGCCAAATTCAACAGGAGGCTAACATTGCAGCAAAAAATGCTTTTATTACTCAGTATTTTTGTCTTGTTTCTAGTCAAAATATCTACAAATTCTTAAACTAAGAAACATTTACTAGACAAGCAAAAATTATTGTCTTGTTTTGGGTAAAAATAACTCAAAATAAAGAGAGTTTTTGCTTAAAATAAGATAAATAATCTGCCAATGGGGTGAGAAAAATAATCTTGTTTTCTGTTTGAATTTTTCCTCACCCCATTGGCAGATTATTTATCTTATTTTAAGGAAAAACTCTCTTCATTTTAAATTATTTTTTTCCCAAAACAAGACAATAATTTTTACTTGTCTAGTAAATGTTTCTTAATATAAGAATTGTTAGATATTTTGACTAGAAACAAGACAAAAATACTGAGTAAGAAAAGCATTTTTGCAGTGAGATTCCAGTTTGGCACAAGAATTACAAACACACACACACACTCACACACACACACCTGTTTTCCCATAATATAAAATATCTCCCTTTGCTTTGAACTTTGAGCATCGTAACTTTGCAGATGTTGCTCAAATAGCAACATTACACACTAAAGTTAAAAAGGTAAAATCATAATCTACCACCCCTTTAACAATTCTCTATTTCAATTCCAAGACAACATCTAAAACTACTAGCGTAACTAATATACAGTCAAACTAAAGTTTATTCAGACAGCTTCAAAACTTTCTCACATTATCACTGGTTATTCACTATAGCTAAGACAATGGTAATACGACAAGAACTGTGTCAGAACAATTTCGTCTTGATAATGTCAGATAATGTTGATAGAAAGGGATGTAATGAATTATAATCAACTGTTAAAATTAAGAACACAGTTAGATAATACCAAGGCCAACCAGTGGCCAGGAAATGCTTCATTTTGTTCAGTCTGTGGTGTCAAAGGTCACATTAGGAATTAAAGAAAAACACTTCAGCAAAACATGATCAGAACAAAGTGTCTGAATCACTTCGCTCCCAAATTTCTGGTTGTCACTGTATGAAGAATATGTGGGTATTATAGGTCACATTTGACTTTATTTTGCTTCTTCACTTATGTAAATGAACTATAGTGTCCTGCACCCACCAGTGAAACATTACATCTGGAGTATGCATCATTTTTGCACTGCAAAAAATACTCTTCTTACTAAAGGCCCTTTCACACTGCACGTCGGACCCGCAATATTCCCGGAGCATTGCCAGGTTGCCTTCTGTGTGAAAGCACCACGTCCCGGAATTGATTACCGAATTCGACCCGGGTCGGGGACCTAGTGACATTGGGGTATTCGACCCGGGACGAGCGCTGTGTGAACAAAAGCCGAAACTAATGCCGCAGCGTGTGCGTAGTTATCGTGCGACTCCTAGAGCTTGTTTCTTCAATAACACAACCCTGCAGTGCCAGAAGAGCTCGTCGGTGTTTTAAACGCAGAGAGTGTTCGTCTACAAAAGAAACTAAAATTAAACAAGCAGAAATGAGCGCAAACTGGACACAAGTCGAGACCACGGAGCTCCTTACTATCCGCGCTGAAGCGGAGATCGCTCGCCGTTATACATCACATCAGGATGTCACGTGTCAACTCGACCCGGGACCGTTACGGGTTGTGTGTGAAAGCGCACATATTACGGTATTTCGCTGGCAGTGTGAATGGACCAAATCTAGCGGCCCGGGAACAAATGCCGGGTCGCATTATCCGTGTGTTTGCCGGAATCGCAGTGTGAAAGGGGCTTAAGTAATTTGTCTTGTTTCTAGTCTAAATATCAAAAAATTCTTAAATCAAGATGCATTTACTAGATCAGTAAAACGACATAAGATATTTTTCCTTGTTTTCTTAAAAATAAAATCAAAATGAAGTGAGTTTTTGCTTAAAACTGTAATGTTGTGTATTTCCTCTTTTTGTTGTGAAGCACTTTGTGATTTTTATCTATGAAAAGTGCTTTACAAATAAATTTTACTTACTTACTTACTTACTTACTTACTTACTTACTTACTTACTTACTTACTTACTTACTTACTTAAAACAGGCACAATGATCTGCCAATGGGGTGAGAAAAATAATCTTGTTTCTTGTTTCCGTCCCAATCAGAAATAAGATTATTTTTCTCACCCCATTGGCAGATCATTTTGCCTGTTTTAAGCAAAAACTCACTTCATTTAGATATTTATCCCCAGAAAACAAGCAAAAATATCCTGTCATTTTACTTTTCTAGTAAATGCATCTTGATTTAAGAATTTTTAGATATTTGGACTGGCAACAAGAAAAAATACTAAATAAGAAAATTATTTTTTGCAGTGTGTTTTGACTGTATATCCATTCCCCAAATTGCCTCACACACTTTTCACTCTTAGCCTCACCTGTGACGTTAGAGAGCGCCAACGAGTCCATCGAGTCTCTCATGTTCTGCTCGGCTTGCTTAAGTTCATCCGTGATGCACTCCAGAGAGTCACTATACCACTGCTTATCCTCAAGCTTAAAGCTGGCTCCATGCTCCAGATCGAGCTCCTGAAGCTTTCTGCTGCTCGCTGGTCCAGGGTGGCTTCCATACGCAGAGTCCCCAAGCCCATCCTGGGACTGAGCCCAGTACATATCAGCCTTGTATCTTTTACAGGCCAGAATGCCATTCCCAGCATTGCTGGGCATTCTTGGCTCAGTCTTGTTTTTGGCATCCGAGTCAGTCATCCAAAGGTCGTTAGGCCTAGTGTCCTCCGGCTGCTGGAACATGCCATGTTCACCAAATTTGAGGAGGAGCTGAGTCATGTAGTCCTCATGCTCGGCCCATTCCTCATGGTCCTCGGGAGCTTCCTGCTCCTCCCTGTTTCTCCAAAAGTGGTTGTCTGCAAAGTTTAGCTGCGACAGCTTGTTGGACAAAGTGTCATCAGCGTTCCCTGAGAGTCCGGGGAACTTGTAATTGGCTGCGGGTGAAAATAAAAGAGACTGTCGGCATTGGTCTGCAGACCGGCTGCTTTTTCCCATCTTCACACTGCGGCGAGATTCGCGAGATCTGGCGGACTGGAAGGCCGAATCCGACGAATCAGAAGCATGGACGTCCTCCCCTAAACTGCAGGTCTTGGAGCAGTAGATCCTGCCTTGTTTGGGAAGAAAAGGACACCCGAGCAAGGAGCTCTTGCACTGAACGCAGCTAAAACAAGCATCTGTGGCGTGCCAGTGAAGGCCATCATACGTCATCTGGGCATGGTCCACCCCTGGAGAAAAAATAAACAGGAGGTAAAGGTCAGCTTCTTAAAGGCCAAAGCGAAACGTGGTTTGTGGTGAATGACGTTGAGACATCAGAGAGACACACTGCAAAATATTTTTGTCTTGTTTCAAGTCCAAACATCTCAAAATTCTTAAAGCAAGAAGTATTTACTAGACAAGCAAAAGTAATTGTCTTGTTTTGGGAAAATAACTCAAAATGAAGAGAGTTTTTGCTTAAAATAAGATAATCTGCCAATGGGGTGAGAAAAATAATCTTAACTCAAACAGAAAACAAGATTATTTATCTTACCCCATTAAATAATTTTGCTTATTTTAAAGGGAGGTTCTGTGGGTTTTTTCTAGGCTTGTGTTTATGCGGCGCAGTATAACGTGTCTCAATACTTCTTTTTTTTTAACCGCTGTATTTTTCTTCTATCCTCCCTTTACTCCACACCGCTGTCGGTGCTTTGAACGGCTCGTCTGCTTCCTGCTTCTCTGAAGCCCCTCCCTCTGAGAAACGCAATGGTCTTAGATTGGTCAGATGGCCAAATGTAGCTTCCTGTGTTTTTATTGGCTGAAGTGCCAAGCACAGGTTAAGGCCACGCCCCTTCCCATTACGGGCAGAAGTCACATCTGCGGAGACTAGCGAGGGTTTATGATGTCACCAACCCAGGAAGAAGCTCGTTGTAGTCCAATCCGGCCATTTTTGTAGGCAATAAACTGCCGTAACTTTAAAAGACAATATCTCCGTTTGCAGTGAACTTTCAGCGCTGTAACTTTGCAGAGACTGTTAATGCTCAAGCAGCGACATTACACACTAACTAAAGTTAAACAAGGCAAATCACATGCAGCCACCCCTTTAGCTTATTTTAAGCAAAAACTCTCTTTATTTTGAGTTCTTTTTTCCCAAAACAAGACAATCATTTTTACTTGTCTAGTATCTTTTTCTTAATGTAAGAATTTTTTTATATTTTGACTAGAAACAAGACAAAAATACTAAGTAAGAAAAGCATTTTTTGCGGCACATTTGGGCTTACCGATGTGTTCGCCACAGGCCTCACAGTATTCGGCGTACAGGGACTCGAAGCAGCCGCAGCAGAAGGGCCGACCATCCTTCATGATGTACCGCTGACCGCCCAGGACTGTCTCGCATTCAAAGCAGGAAAAGTGCTTCATATGCCAGTGACGGCCCTCTGCCTCTGTGCACTCGTCTGCAAAAATAATCTGTGACACCAACTAATGAATAAGAGCATTCATGATATAACCGGTCTAGTTTCATGCATTAAAAAGGCATGGTGTGTCTGAGTTTCAATGACAACATCCCAGCAGGGCCGTGCACATATATTTTGAGGGGCAGTGGCCAAAACCAAAAAAAAGGGGCACTATAAGGGGATTGAGTATCATCTTAATATAGAAAATGAATAACAAACCTTTTACAATCATACTGTAAATACAATTGTTAGGCTTTAGTGCTAATTCAATTTCTGTTGTTCTAATTATTCTTCCAAAAAGTTGATTCTGGGCTAATTTGATATCTTTTCTATTTAAATTTTTTATTGGAGATTTAAGTAGCAAATGAGAATCACTAAAATTGAATATATTTTGAGACAAAGGTCTTGTTTATGATTTTTGTAAATCATACTCAACAGATTTTTAATAACAGAATATATAAAAGTATGGTATTTGGGGTAAAAGGCATATTTAACATGATGATAAACAGCTGACTGACTTCCATTTGTTGACATGACATGGTTAAGATTCGGCTGGTAAATATCTTACGCTGGGTGTCCATCTTAGAGGCAACATCATATTTATAATAAAAAATATGATAATAATCATATAATACACATATATTTAGTTGTTACAACACTATATAAAATTATTATGGAATCTCATTCATTCAATGTTAACAGAAAATACTGCAAACGTTGCTTTTTTGCACAAGTATGGACTTTTTTGAAAAATGAGCACATTTTTCTTAGGGTGTGCTTCACACAGAAAAATAGGGTGTCAAAATTGCACCTTTAGGGGTACAACAGCTTGTCGCTGGGGCAGTACCCTTAAAAGGACAACTTTGTACCATTTTTACCACAAAAAGGTTCATAGTAGTACCTTAAGGTACGCATTTGTACTCAAAGGTACTAATATGCACTTTTTAGGAGTAAAAAAGGTACAAAGTTGTCCTTTTAAGGGTACTGCCCCAGCGACAAGCTGTTGTACCCCTAAAGGTGCAATTTTGACACCCTATTTTTCTGTGTTTAGCCCTATTGTATACAACTCATGTATATTTATAATAGCCTGTATTACGTTTTTTTTAATTGTGTATACGATAAATATGGTCTAAATAAAATATAAATATGAAGTATGTTAGGCTATAGATACTAGTAGCCTATTAACTCGTAAAATTGATTATAATCGGAAATCTATTTTACAGGAGTGGCATGCTGGAGCTTTGAATCCATGTTTGCACTGTTGAAACAATTCAACGTTGTGGATTGTAGTTGGTAATATACCTGTTAATGGGACGACATTCTTGAACAGCCGTCTCCACAGAGAGCAGACAGCCGCAGACTTTGAGCGATGCTGCGCGAAGCGAGCGGGAAAACACGGAAAGGATTAGCGGAACTAGTGGATTTTTAGCGGAACCGAATGCTTTTATGGAAATCCTCTGAGGGTGAGGGAGGGAAGGGGGCAAGAGGGGCACCTTAGCCGATGAGGGCAAAGGGGCAGTGGCTCTAGCCACCGGGCCACCCCCCTGTGCACGGCCCTGCATCCCAGACTACCACAAATGCAAAATCCTACAAGAGGCTAAACGGATTCCAGTTTGGCACCAAGATTACACTGCAAAAAAATGCTCTTCTTACTCAGTATTTTTGTCTTGTTTCTAGTCTAAACATCTAAAAATTCTTACAGTAAGAAACATTTACTAGACAAGCAAAAATTACTGTCTTGTTTTGGGGGAAAATAACTCAAAATGAAGAGAGTTTTTGCTTAAAATAAGATAAATAATCTGCCAATGGGGTGAGAAAAATAATCTTGTTTTCTGTTTGAATTAAAGGGATAGTTCAGCGTAAAATAAAAAGTCTGTCATCGTTTACTCTCCCTCATGTTGTTCCAAACCTGTATGCGTTTCTTTCTTCTTCTGAAAACAAAAGAAGATATTTTAAAGAATGTCTCTAACCAAACAGTTGATGGACCCTATTGACTTCCATAGTAGGAAAAAAATACTTAGTAGGGCAAATCAACAGTTTGGTTAGAGACATTCTTTAAAATATCTTCTTTTGTTTTCAGCAGAAGAAAGAAACACATACAGGTTTGGAACAACATGAGGGAGAGTAAACGATGACAGACTTTTTATTTTACGCTGAACTATCTCTTTAAGATTATTCTTCTCACCCCATTGGCAGATTATTTATCTTATTTTAAGCAAAAACTCTCTTCATTTTGAGTTATTTTCCCAAAACAAGACCATTACCTTTGCTTGTCTAGTAAATACTTCTTGTTTTAAGAATCTTTAGATGCTTGGACTAGAAACAAGACAAAAATACTAAGTAAGAAAAGCATTTTCAAATATAATATCTCCCTTTGCTTTGACATTTGAACATGCGCTATGAATAAACTCACCTCATCACAAGAGGAGCAGCGTGGCTTTAGCAGTTCAGCATGATGCCGTCCACAATGGACCTTCCCTTCCTGGTAGAAGTAAATGAGATCAACCAGGAGCTCACTGCAGGTGGAGCATGTGAAGCACGATGGGTGCCAACACTGACCAGGTCCCGCTCGTGAAGCAAACACCACCATCTCCCCTCCGCTGACGTTCTCTCCACACTGAAGACGTTTAAAACACACACTCAGCCTCAAAGGGTGCTTTCTCATCTCTAGTTCGGTTCATTTGGTCCGAAACAAGGGCAAACATTTATACACACTGCAAAAAATGCTTTTCTTACTTAGTATTTTTGTCTTGTTTCTAGTCCAAACATCTAAAAACAATCTTAAAACAAGAAGTATTTACTAGACGAGCAAAAGTTACTGTCTTGTTTTGGGGAAAAATAACTCAAAATGAAGAGAGTTTTTGCTTAAAATAAGATAAATAATCTGCCAATGGGGTGAGAAAAATAATCTTAATTCAAACAGAAAACAAGATTTTAAGCAAAACTCTCTTAATTTTGAGTTATTTTTTCCCCAAAACAAGACAATAATTTGTTCTTGTCTAGTAAATGTTTCTTAATGTAAGAATGTTTAGATATTTTGACTAGAAACAAGACAAAAATACTGAGTAAGGAGCATTTTTTGCAGTGAATTTGAGGCGTGCATGACTTATTAACGCTGATTTGCTCATCTTCCGAAAATATCGCCAACGATCTATCAGGTAATGTCATGCACATAATGCAGAGCAAAGCCGACTACGGCAGCTGGTTTAGTCCAAAATGTATCAGTATTTTTGCAGTTGGTTCTGTTCCAGGTCGGATCACGTTCTCAGCTCCAGAGTTCGTCTGAAAGCGAACCGAGACCAGCTCTTCTAGGAGGTGAAGAGTGTAACCCTAACTAACCCTAACTCTTCAAGGAGATCTCGGTTCGCTTGTTTGGTCTGCTTTTGGTGCGCACCCGAGTGCGATTGCTGCTTTCACACCTGACCAAACGAACCGCACTAAAGAGAAAAACGAACTCTAGGACGATTCAACCGAACTAAATGAGGCAGGGGTAAAAACACCCAAACAGTCACTTCTTGCATCACATTAATCTTGGTTTAAACACTTACATGTTCACACATGGCATGAAGCATCGTCCTTGGCAGCAGTCTCAGAGTTCCTCGCCCGAGGGCTTCTTTCTTTCTCTGCACGCTAAACATGTGAAGCTCCTTCTTCTCCTCTTCACTCAGAGACTGGCAGTATCGCACCTGAGGGAGACGTTTAAAACGTGTCTGCTGTCAAACTATCAGGAGAGAAGCCCTTGTGGACCACAGGCAAGGTCTTTTGAGCTAACAAAGTGTTATTGTAATGTGCTTAATGTTGCAAATACAAATGCATGCAATGTGTTCTGAGTGTGTGGAAAGGCAACAGGGAGTCTGGTTTCCAAATGCACATCTGGACCCAACAAAAGTCTACATTTAAATGCACTGCTGAAAAAGATAAATTCTCTCAGATTTGCTTGATCGTGTATCAGTTTGGCAAACCATCTGTACTCATTCCCATTCTTCTCTAATGCAACCCTATCTAGAGGCACCTTTATGCACGGTCAGGAAATTTAACCATGAGGACTATTGTTGGACAATACCTCAAGATCTTGATTTACACTGCAATTTACAAAAAATATCTTCTTATTTAGTATTTTTTTATTGTTTCTAGTCCAAATATCTAATATTCTTAAAGGTGCACTATGCAACTTTCCGTCCACTGGAGGGCGCCTATTCAAAACAAATGTGTAGTTTGATGACGCAAAGTGTGTGCTCACAACACTCGGTCCCCAAAGCAGGACCGAGTGTTGAGGAGCTGAGCACGGCCGCTGGAGCGATTGTTAATCAAATACCCGCCTCGCGAATACTGGGACTTTTATTATGACGGGACGGGACACATTCGCCGGGCGCCTGCACTGATCCGCTCTTCCGGTTATGATTATAAGGTAAAGCAGCTCTGTTTATCATATTAGATACATTTAAGTGTGTTTAAAACGATGTTATGACGTTACTCCGTGCGTTCACTTGTTCACACTGCTAAGAGTAAAGCGCTCCTGCCGAATAAAACCGAGGCTAACGCAGATATGACGCGATTGACAGGCGACTCCCTCAAACGCTATGATGAAACGTCCCGGTCCTGAGTTAAAATAGCAATTTTCTTACAATTTACAAATAGTTGGAAACATCTGGGATATTGTAGGTACTCAACTGAACAAAATATATAACACTGGCCTAGTGGTTTTTGGATATTTTACTGCAAAAATACTACATAGTTCACCTTTAAATCAAGATGCATTTACTAGATCAGTAAAATCACATAAGATATTTTTCCTTGTTTTGTTGAAAATAAAATCTAAATGAAGTGAGTTTTTGCTTAAAACAGGCAAAATGATCTGCCAATGGGGTGAGAAAAATAATCTTATTTTGGGACGGAAACGAGAAACAAGATTTCAATCAGAAATAAGATTATTTTTCTCACCCCATTGGCAGATCATTTTGTCTGTTTTAAGCAAAAACTCACTTCATTATGATTTTATTTTCAACAAAACAAGAAAAAATATCTCCTTTCGTTTTACTGATCTAGTAAATGCATCTTGATTTAAGAATTGTTAGATATTTAGACTGGAAATAAGACTAAAATACTAAGTAAGTAGAGCATTTTTTGCCGTGTAAAGAGCTAAATGAAGCGTTGCACGCTAAAAAACACAAACTATGCATTAAGTTGTGATTCTTAAAAGACTACGTCTCAGATTGAGTCTTCCCAAACACATCATACAATCTTCAGCTCAAGCGTGTCATTGTGCAAGAGCCCACAGAGATATGAAGTGACAAAGCTTCTTTCTGTGATGGCAGGGAATGTGGTGAAGCGCTAAACCCATGGAGATAAAAACACCCACACCACGTTGCAGTTTGAAGAGCTATTCGAGGGGGTTTTGAAATGTGATGCGTGGGCATTTTGGACTGCGGCGTTTTTGGGGAAACAATGGAGGCTTTCATAGCTGTTGATGAAGGTCTAGCTTTCCTTTGTTTCTGTAAACTCACCTCATTGTCATGAGGCGGTAGCTGGTACAGGAGCTGCTTGATGCGGTATTTCTCCCCGGGGCTGTTCACATAAGGGACTTTGTCCTCAGGTAGGCAAGAGAAGTAAAGCTGGACCTGGAGGTGGGACGGGAGATAATTCAGGTCAGTCATTCCACTGAAAATATGGATAAAGTCCAAAAAGCAGTTACACTAGACTAGCCCAACATCTGTTCAAATTAGGGCCGTCCCCGAATAAGGATTTACACAATCGAATCAGAATTGTCGAATCTTTCTATGGTCGAATGATAGTCGAATCATCTGTGTGTGTGTGTGTGTGTGTGTGGGCTTGTTTTTGTGACATATGAGGACCCAAATGTGTATAATGCCATGGGTATGACACAGGTATTACAGGAGAGGGTGAAATATGAGGACATTACCCATGGCCCCACTTTACAAAAGGCTTATAAATCACACAGGAGGAGTTTTTATGAGAAAGTAAAAATGCAGAATGTTTCCTGTGATGGGTAGGTTTAGGGGCAGTGTGTGTGTGTGTGTGTGTGTGTGTGTGTGTGTGTGTGTGTGTGTGTGTGTGTGTGTGTGTGTGTGTGTGTGTGTGAGAATGGGTTGGGAGGGGCACGACACTAGTCAGCAGGAAGTTAAAACCATTTTTATTCTCCTTTACACACTGCTCACAGCAACAACTTTTAATAAAGCGACCAAAACTGCTTGTCAACTGACAGACGAACGGTCAATGGCTTTCTTATTTAGGTTTAAATAAACTGTAATGTGTTGGATAAACATAACATGTTAAAGCCGCGATCGAAATACAGAACATCACACAAATATATAAAAGAACATTTTGATAAATAAACCTAAACAAAAAAACCTGCCTAGAGAGGAAAAGAACACTTTGAGTGTGTTTACTGCACGTTCTTAAGCCGATTGTGCCTGAAGGGGTCTCACACCGGACGCGCACTTTATATAAACGCGAGCTCACACACACACACACACACACACACACACACCGGAGGCGTAAGTTATATACATGCGAGCTCAATTTTTTATCGACTTCTGACAGAAGAGCTGCATGATGATCTTGTAGCACAGGGTCAAATCAGTACATTGACGATTTGTGAGAAATATAATATAAATGTAATATAAAACCTTGAAATGGCGTGGCAGGATTTTAAACAACTTCCTGAGTTGCTGTGGACAGGCGCCGAATGCTGCCACCGGTGTGTGTGTGTACACTCATTGAAAACAATGTGGGAACCACTTTATATTAGGTGGCCTTAACTACTACGTACTAACATTTTAAATAAGCATTTGATACAGTGCACTTATTGTGTACATACATGTTTTTACATTGTACTTACATTTTAGAAAATACCTGCATGTAATTACGTCTGTAATTACATTTGTAATTACACAGTTGGCACTTCCCTTACACCTAACCCTACCCTTAAACTCACACACACACACACACACACCTGTCCCTAACTCTACACGTTTCCACCTCAATATCAGCTAAAGTGCTTTGCAATACAATTTGAACACAGTAAGTACATTGTAGTTATTGTACATAGTACTTAAGGCCACGTAATATAAAGTGGGGCAATGGGTTCGCATTTTAAAGACAAGCGCGGCACTGAGATTAAAGGGGTCGCACACCCGCGAAGATTCGACTGTGAGATCGGTGGTTGAATCCGACTCCGCATATCGATGCATCGGCGTCATCCCTAGTCTGAAGTAATACGATCAAACTTGGTGTGTTTTTTCGTTGAGCACTTGTGATAGGATCTCCAGAGACAAAAGTTAATACCATGTGTACCAGGTTAGGTCGTCTCTGTGTACCTGTCAACATTACCATTTCCATTAACTGACCTTTTCTGAAACTTGAGCCAGCAGTTGTGTGCCGAGGAAAGGTTTTTACTGTACTCTATTGTGCTTCTATGACACTGTGACCTATGCCTTGTGAGTGGGAGCTCTTTATGAGTGCTGGTCGTAACATCCCCCAGATAAAGAGCTGGACTGTGCTTGTCTTTTCCTTCATAAAGAGAGTCCTGCTGCTATTGAGTCAGTCTACTGGAATGGCATTTAAACCTGATGATCAGCGGCACCATAAATCAGCCTTCACTTCAAGCCGATATTACCTCTGGAACTGAGCCTGAGGCACTTGAACAACACTATTCCTGAGTGTTTGTGTTCTTGCCCACAATGATCACCTATAATCTGCAGGGCAATTCACAGAATGGCTGCTATAAAGGCATTACAGTTCCTCTTGCATTTAACACAAAAGCTGCACTGGGATTTTAGGGGTCTTCAAATTGCTTTTCTCTTCAGATTTTATTCAAGGGTGTTCTTGAGGACAGCCGGGGGAAGTGCACTGCAAAAAAATGCTCTTACTTAGTATTTTTGTCTTGTTTCTAGTCCAAACATCTACAAATTCTTAAAACAAGAAGTATTTACTTGACTAGCAAGAGTAATTGTCTTGTTTTGGGGGAAAATAACTCAAAATGAAGAGAGTTTTTGCCAAAAATAAGCAAAATAATCTTATTTCTGTTTGGGACAGAAACAAGACTTCAGTCAGAAATAAGATTATTTTTCTCACCCCATTGGCAGATCATTTTGCCTATTTTAAGCAAAAACTCACTTCATTTTGATATTTATCCCCAGAAAACAAGAACAATACCGTATGTCGTTTTACTTGTCTAGTAAATGCATCTTGATTTAAGAATCATTCGATATTTAGACTAGAAACGAGACAAAATTACTGAGTAAGAAGAGCATTTTTTGCAGTGTGTGTGACCGACTGCGCCACATCAGCGCGCCTTCGGGCCTTTGCGGACAATGCCAGGAAAAAAAAAAACCTGTGGCTGCGAGCTTGGCTGTTAGCAAACTGCTTTTCCTCATCATTTCAAGCCCTTTTGTCTGGCAGCTTGAGATAATGACTTGCAGATTTTCCATGAAGTAGTTTGTAAATAAAAAGCAGCATTTCCTGTTCCCAAATGCCTGTGGGGTGCTTCCTTCAGTGTTTAGCTGTGCCTGCAAAAATGCAGTAAGGTCCTCTACATCTCAATGACTACGACGAGCTCTGCTGACAGAATGATTGACCAACAGTTTGGAATTTTAATAAAGATCACATCTGGTGTATTTACTTTATAACAACTTGCACATTGTGTTAAGATATCACATCTTGAACTGCATGATACTATTTAGCCATTACAGAGCAGACTCTTTCCCTGAAACTGAAGACATGGGACTGCTTTGCATTTTGTGACATGGCTGTTATCGCGGTTTTTCCCTCTCAAAACAATGTAGCCATTTTGGCTTCATGCAGCCTTCTAACCATTTCCTGCCTGATGTGTGTTGCATTAAAGAACAACTCCGGTGAGAAATGAACCTAGGGTTAATTAACAGATGGTTACCGAGTAGATCGTTCTCTGGGATGCGTTTTCATGAAAATCGATTGTAAAGAGTTTTATCTCTAAAAACAGATTAGCTTATAACGCTTGTCTATGGGGCAGATAATAAGTGAAATTAAACCGCTAGTTAATACCACTAACAAGGCTCAAAATAGCCTCACACTAACACGGCAGCATAATGAGGGTCCCTACATGCAAAACGAAGCACTGAGAACTTTGTAAGTGTACAAACAGTTTAATAAGAAGATACTTTATAAAGACGGTACATTACGCGATTATAGACGGCAGCCATCTTGGAAAACAATCTCAGCGAGTCGAGCCACGAGCGCTGTGCTAAGTGAGCGATCGATAGAAATTAAGTTTGTTGAATCTAATTACAAGGAAATGCATGAATTATATCGGTTTATTAAAATATATAGTTGACTAACTACAAGGGAAGAAGGCGTCCTATATAAAACTCAGTCACAGTTCATCACTTAGCATAGCGTTCGTGTTTTCCAAGATGGCTGCCGTCTGTAAAAGCGTAATGTACTGTCTTTATAAAGTATCTTCTTATTAAACTTTGTAAATGGTAAATGGACTGCATTTATATAGCGCTTTCAACAGACCCTATGGCCCTCCAAAGCACTTTACATATTGCCTCACATTCACCCATTCATACACCGACGGCGGTGTCAGCCATGTAAGGCTCATCCAGCTCGTCGGGAGCAGCTGGGGTTCGGTGTCTTGCTCATGGACACTTCGACACTTGGTCAGGTGGAACCGGGGATTGAACCACCAACCTTTCGGTTTGTAGACAACCTACATGAACCACTGAGCCACTGCCGCCCCGAGTTTGTTCTCTTACAAAGTTCTCAATGCTTTAGTTTGCATGTAGGGACCCTCATTATGCTGCCGTGTTAGTGTGAGGCTATTTTGAGCTGTTAGTGGTATTAACTAGCGGTTTAATTTCACTTATTATCTGCGCCATAGACTCGCGTTATAAGCTAATCTGCTTTTAGAGATAAAACTCTTCATTCGATTTCATGAAAACGCATCCCAGAGAACAATCTACTTGCTGACCATCTGTTAATTACCCCTACGTTCATTTCTCACCGGAGTTGTCCTTTAGTGCAAGTTAAAGGCTCTACATTGTGGAGGTAATATCCCAATAAGTTCTAGACTTTATAAGCCCATAGAGATTGGTTTACCTGCTCTGGTCGAAGTCCCGGTGGCACCCAAGCGTATTCCTCCAAAGCACAGCCAGAGTCGTCATCCGAGGTGGAGCTCCTCTGGAAGCCAAATGTGAGTTTGCTGACCTTCTGCTCCATATCCAGCTGCCTCACGGCTCCGTGAAAACTGCCCGAATTCTCGAGGTTCATCAGAAAGACCTCCTGGAGTGGTTAAAAGGCAGAGGTGGACAATAAATAACTGCATTTATTGTGTTTTACTGGAGTATTCTTTTTTCTGTAAACTTATGACTTTAACTTCACTCCATCTGAAAGACAAATATAGTCCTTTTTACTCCACTACATTTCTATCAAGGTCCTCGAAGTCGAAAGTCGTTTCTGTAAACACTGATTTATAGTTTAGAGTAAAATGGAAGAAGACGGATGTCCAAATGCTCATTTAGTGGAGTATTCACATAAACAAAGTTGATTCTGTCTTCAGTGAAGGTGAACAGTGTGAGAATATCAGATGTGTATCAGTGTATTGGATCCGTGCATTCGGCCTTAAAGTGACAGCAGCTTTATAAAGAGCTTTGTAACTTTTCTACAAGTATTTAAATGAGTTTAAGTTAGTCGTATGCTAGTATGTCAGATGGAGTATTACTGACTGGCTTAAACCATGATGGCATAATGTGCATTTATACAACTATAATACAATAATGCGGCGACATAAAATAGGAAATTTACTTTTAATACACTTAAGCACTTTTAAAAACAAATACTTATGTACTTTTACTTCAGTAAAATCTGTTTTTACAACTTTCACTTGTAACGGAGTAATATTTGACCAGTAGTACTTTACTTTTACTCAAGTAATGAAGTTGTGTATTTGTCCACCTCTGTTAAGAGGGAACAGTGTGTCAGGGATTGCGGAAAAAACACGATAAAACACTCGTAAGATACGTTTGGATTGGGATGAGAACAATAACGTGACTGGAATAATGCAGCGACCTAAAACATTTCAGTTATGGTGACTTCCAGCCCAGGCCTGTTAAATAGATTCTGCTCATAAAACGATGGCAGTTTTATTGTTACTGCTATTGTGCGAGTCTTGCCGTGATGTGGTCGGACATTCCCTCCAAACTTCAACCATCCTAACTCTTTTACAGTCTATTTACTTTAATGCATTTTCCTGACTCATCATCACTGTGGAAGCTTTCTGGTATTTTCCATTTCCTTCTACACTGGAAAAAAAAGCTTTTCTTACTCAGTATTTTTGTCTTGTTTCTTGTTCCAAACATCTCAAAATTTTTAAAACAAGAAGTATTTACTAGACAAGCTAAAGTAATTGTCTTGTTTTGGGAAAAAATAACTCAAAATGAAGAGAGTTTTTGCTTAAAATAAGATAAATAATCTGCCAATGGGGTGAGAAAAATAATCTTAATTCAAACAGAAAACAAGATTATTTTTCTCACCCCATTGGCAGATTATTTTGCTGGTCTTAATGAGTAATTTTCCCCCAAAACAAGACAATACATTTTACTTGTCTAGTAAATGTTTCTTAATGTAAGAATTTTTAGATATTTTGACTAGAAACAAGACAAAAATACTGAGTAAGAAGAGCATTTTTTGCAGTACCTTGGGACGCTCTGGTCAAGTTGAGCACTAATGCATGCCATATACGATTTTCCCCGAAAATCATAGTTTACTTGACTCTGTTCTTTCAGCTCAAACAGACACGGGACTGAAACTTCTCAAGATCTCTTGCGTTCTTCGCTGTCACTCCTTTGAAGTCCATTCAGGACACCAAGCATAACAAAGCCATATGGTAATGCTTGAGCACCATGTCTTTCCTCGAGCCCCTGTGCTGTTTGTTGAGGACAGTGTTTTAAAACCTGCCACGCCGCATCACATCCTGCTGAGTGACACATCATCTGATGCTTTGATCTCTGGAGCTGCTGTTTTAGGAATGAAAACAGGTGAGATGATGGAATGAACCTAATGACAGGTGGTAGGTCCACATCACAGCAATTTAGACTAGAACGAGAAGATGCATCCACAATACGTGCACTGCAAAAAAGCTCTTCTTATTTAGTATTTTTTCCGTGTTTCCAGTCCAAATATCTAAAAATTCTTAAATCAAGATGCATTTACTAGATCAGTAAAATGACATATGATATGTTAGCTTGTTTTCTGGGGATAAATATCAAAATGAAGTGAGTTTTTGCTTAAAACAGGCAAAATGATCTGCCAATGGTGTGAGAAAAATAATCTTATTTCTAATTGGGACGGAAACAAGAAACAAGAGTATTTTTCTCACCCCATTGGCAGATCATTTTGCCTGTTTTAAGCAAAAACTCTCTTCATTTAGATTTTATTTTCAACAAAACAAGAAAAAATATCTTATGTCGTTTTACTGATCTAGTAAATGCATCTTGATTTAAGAATTGTTAGATATTTAGACTGGAAACGAGACACAATTACTAAATAAGAAGAGCATTTTTTTGCAGTGTACATCAACAATGAAAAGGCGACTCTCACGAAACGTAACAAGAATGGTCATATTACACACCAAACAGAATGACTGGACTTTTTTTGTAGGATACAGTGAAATATTAAGAGGGAAAACATGCTTAGTTTTCAAAAAAGCAATGCCAGAATGTGGGGGAACAAATTTTAAAGGTTTCATTCTCAACCAAGAAGCAAAAAAGTTGCTTCGTTAGATTTAGTAAGGCACACAAGAACACAATACAAAGATCACCAGAGTGCTTAACTATCGATTAACACTGGATAAATGTATTGCAACACAGTTTCACTGATGTTTTATCTGTGGTAGTTTACATTTGAGATTTTGAAGCAAATGCAATTGTGACTGACCCCAACAATCCCATCCATAGATGAACTGAAATGACCCAACTTTTGTTCAGGCCTTAAGTTATCTTTAGTTGAATTCAGTGAAAATCATACAGACTCCCTGAAAAACCAATTCCATCAGAGACCCAAATGTTTAAAGACGGTGACTTCTTCACCCAAGTACTTCATTTTAGTTAAGTACTCGTCTTATAAGACCTGAATAAAGGTAGAGACTCCTCAATCATTAACGTTAGTTATGTAATCATATCAGAAGATATATTTCCTTCCATGTTCCACACGTGTTCTGGTGGTGCAAAATCCTCTAGGATATGATATTTTCTTCAAAAGAAGTCAATGACACAGGAAAGGAGCTCAAATTGGAAACACCCTTTGCCAAACAGTCTCCTTAAGTATGTTAATTTCTGTCTTAGATGCCATCAGCATCACTTCCTGAGCCTCCTGATCTAATCAACAACTCAAGTCGAGAGAAACTACAGTAATGTTTCATCGAAAATAAACAGCCATTTTACGACTGAGTGGTTGTGAGTGAATCGCTGGGACCTCGGGGAACCAAAGCCAGTTCCTGTCTGCCCTGAAAAAGCCCTCCAGCCCCGAGTGTTTAACAGCCGCCTCTCTTGTAGAGCTGCTTGTTAACATGACTTTGGAGGTCTGAGATGCATATCTGTTAGATCCACCCACGGGGGCCTGAATGGCGCTCAATGGGGGGCCGATATGGGTGGACCCCGGGTGATCACACAGGGGTAATGCCAGCAACTCATATGGTAATGGACCCTCAGCATAGCAAAGAACACATTTCATCAAGACCTTCAGGGAATCAATGCATCTCTTTTTTAAACTTATCTAGCAAATGCATCTTGATTTAAGAATTGTTAGATATTAAGACTGGAAATAAGACTAAAAGTGAGAAGATCATTTTTTTTAGAGTGTACCTTCACTTGGCTAATTAAAACGATACGACAATGCAAATGAGGACACCAGGTCAAGCCCCAACAAATTACATCTTATATAGCCCATTTCCACAATGTTGGTTCAGGGAAGTGTAGAAATGTGTGAGGTAACTATTCTCACAGAAATTGCATTGGGTTAAACCACATTCACTTCAATTACTGTGAGCATAGTGGTAGTTACACTGCAAACAAAGCTCTTCGTATTTAGAATTTTTTTCTTGTTTCCAGTCCAAATATCTAAAAATCCTTAAATCAAGATGCATTTACTAGATCAGTAAAATTACAAGATATGTTTGCTTGGAAAAAAAATCTAAATGAAGTGAGTTTTTGCTTAAAACAGGCAAAATGATCTGCCAATGGGGTGAGAAAAATAATCTTATTTCTGTTTGGGACGGAAACAAGAAACAAGATTTCAATCAGAAATAAGATTATTTTTCTCACCCCATTGGCAGATCATTTTGCCTGTTTTAAGCAAAAACTCTCTTCATTTAGATTAGATTTTTAAGAAAACAAGGAAAAATATCTTATTAAATTTACTAATCTAGTAAATGCATCTCAATTTAAGAATAGTAGATATTTAGACTAGAAACAAGACTAAATTACTACAATCAACCCAAGTTGGGTTGAAAATGGACAAACCCAGAAATTGGGTTGTTTGAATGGGTCCATTTACTATCGTTCAAACAACCCAATTTCTGGGTTTGTCCATTTCCAACCCAACTTGGGTTGTCTTTGACCAAGCATTTTTTAGAGAGTAAGTAAAAAGAGCATTTTTTGCAGTGTAGTAACAGATTGCACTTTGAGAGACGTTTTTAACATAACATGGCTTTACTGAGGAACTTCCACATATTTTTTTCAGCTAAATTAGTCAGAATGGCACTCATTATGGGTGCATAAAAAATGATGTGGTTAATAAGATTATTATGAATTGTGTGCATGAGTAAAAACAAGTCTTCAGTAAGCCTGGTAAATGTGGAAATGTTCAGCAGATCCACTGGCACCAATGGCGCTCCATTAGTCCGGCCCGTCAGGACCTGTTTGACTTGGCCCGGTTCAGGCCTAAATCATGGCTGGAATTCTGTCTATGGGTTTAATGTTAAGAACAGCACAACTGGCAGGCGATGAGAACGATTCCTGCGCTCCACAAATGAGGAGTTTCCCTCAACGGCTTTATTGAGCCAGCAATAAAACTTCAATCCAACAAATACAGACGTTTGTTATGACATGTCACTTCCAAAAACACTTCAGTACAAAAGCATCTTTGACTCTTCTCAAACAGGTCCAGAACAACAGCAAACCAGAACTTAAACTACACTGCAAAAAGTCTTGTTTTCCAGTCCAAATATCTAAATATTCTTAAATCAGGATGCATTTACTAGATCAGTAAAACGACATAAGATATGTTTGCTTGTTTTCTGGGGATAAATATCAAAATGAAGTGAGTTTTTGCTTAAAACAGGCAAAATGATCTGCCAATGGGGTGAGAAAAATAATCTTATTTCTGGTTGAAATCTTGTTTCTTGTTTCCGTCCCAATCAGAAATAAGATTATTTTTCTCACCCCATTGGCAGATCATTTTGCCTGTTTTAAGCAAAAACTCACTTCATTTAGATTTTATTCTCAACAAAACTAGAAAAATATATTGTGTCATTTTACTGATCTAGTAAATGCATCTTGATTTAAGAATTGTTAGATATTTAGACTAGAAACAAGACAACATTACTGAGTAAGGAGCATTTTTTGCAGTGTACCTCGAAGCTTGAACACACACACCCTTAAAAGATCATATGCGGAAATAATTAGATCTATGTTTTAACTCGAGTATAGCCTAAATAATACTGATATATTACACATGAGGCACTTAAATGATGGAAAATTAAGATTTAAAAAGCACTCATGATATTTAGGCTCCTCAAAATTCAATATTCCCCCAAAATGTCCCCACTAGAATCAACCACTTCTGTTAATCAACTGATTGCACGTTATTAGTCCGATTACCAGTTATGATGACTAGATTTTACCCTCCAAAACACTGAAAATATATTTATGATGCTCTACTGCCAAGATCGTGACATGTCTAGGGTTATCAAACATAAAAAAAAAGTTGATATCAGAGAATACTAGACTTTATAAAGGCTGGCAGTGTCGACTCTGGGAGAGTTTGGGTGATCCTCCCAAACTTTTGGCCAAACTTTGAAGAACTGGAGTGTTATTCCAGGACCAAATGGTTTCGAGGCTTGTCCCAACAGACTGAAGACATTAGAGAAAGACCACCTGCGTTCTGACCAGATGACTACAAGCGTCTGATATTTACCCACAACACACCTCTGACACCTTTTTCCTTTTCAACAGAGTCTTCAAATCTGTGCTGCACCACCTACAATTAGCCCTAGTTTATAAAAGCTTCCAAATATAACCAGAAGTAGGACGTGACACATCAAAATATAGGTTAAATGTGCACTCAAAGCCGTCTTTTAAAATGTGACACACGCACCAAAGTCTCAAAACCATACCTGCTCGCTCAGCAACGTCTTCAGGCAATGCAATGCTTTCCGAATCAAACCGTGTTCTCCAAAAGTCCCGTGGTTCCTTGACTACATGTTCTCAGTTTGAGCCTCATCCCATCTAAATCCAAAGCAGACACGTGTGTGTGTGAGCCCACAGGACGCGTACAGTAGAGTGTGTGAAGAGCAACTCCAGCAGATGTCTCTTCCATTTACTGCAGTCCTGCGGAGCCACTCCCCCGAAAACCCAAACTCGGCCCTCAGCGTGGGCTCCAGACCCTTTAAACCAAACCCCCTTCTCTTCAAACACACACACACACTTCACAGCAATGCTCAGTTTCTCCCAGCCCTTCCGCAGGTTTCTTCAGCGACTCTTTTAGGGTCTAAACGCACTGGGATACTCATGTACTTATGCATACAAGGGTCAATGCTCTGTTCGATTGCTAAAAAACTGGTTTAAATGCATAAAAAGATGCCATATATATATAAATATATATAGTACCTCTGCCATGTATCTACTCACTTTCATTTTTCCAAAAACATTCGTTATATGTAATTTTTTCTGTTATTTAATGTGTCAAAATATCAACCTGGTCTCATTGGCAAAACGTTTACCAGTGACAACGTTTTTGCAAACCACAAAAAAACGTACTAGAGGCAGTAAAACGGCAAACATTTCTAAATCGAGGTTTTTTTTTACCATAGTCCACGATTTGTAAACGAATACATTTTGGAGTTTGAGTCACTTAATCAGCTCCATATGTTCAGATTTTCTGACCTATTAAAGGATTAGTTCAGGCAAAAATGTAAACTGTGTGATTAATTCCTCCTGTGGTTGGCCAGCCGTCAGACCTCCGCTCATCTTCACACACAGATGAAGATATTAGTGTTGAAATCCGATGGCTCAGAAAGGCCTTCATTGACACCAATGTCATTTCCTCTCTCAAGACCCATAAAGGCACTAAAGACGTCGTTACAAAGCCCATCTCACTACAGCGGCTCGACAATCATTGATGAAGAGGCCAGAATAGAGTTAGTGCGCAAAAACACTAAATGACTTATATAGTGATGGCCGATTTCAGAACAAAGCTTCGAACCGTTATGAGTCAGTGAATCGATTCATGATTCGAACCGTTATGAGTCAGTGAATCGATTCATGATTCGGAATCGCCAAAGTCACGTGATTTCAGCAGTTTGACACGCGATCCGAATCATGAATCGATTCACTGAGTCATAACGGTTCGAATCTTTGTCTTGACATTGGTGTCAATGAAGGCCTTTCTGAGCCATCGGATTTCAACACTAATATCTTCATCTGTGTGTGAAGATGAGCGGAGGTCTGACGGCTGGCCAACCACAGGAGGAATTAATCACACAATTTACAATGTTGGGTTAATCAACCCTTTAAGCTTGCTCGATAGCTCGGCTGGTACAGATTTGTACTTGCGATGCTGAAGCTCTGAAACGAATCCTGTGAGAAGCGAGTCATAATAAAAGAGCTCAAAGACGAGTTCCAAACACAAGCTAAAATGAAATATGATTTAATTTGTCACATTTGCTGTTGTTAACACTATCGGGTAGGTTTAGGGTTTAGCGTGGGTGTTCCGGAAAAAAACTACGCTTTTAGTGCCACCTAGTGGGCATTTTACTTTGAAACTGCAGTGATATGTACCTATTGGTTCGTATTTTGTGATTTGTGAAAACGTTGCCACAGGTACGTTTTTCCAATGAGACCAGACTGCAAAATATCATGTGGTGCGACTATCCGGCCATAATTTCTGTTTTGGAAACATCTTTGAATTTACTTCAAATTTATTTCTACACTTTTTGATATGCTTTCCAAAGTGTTTTGTAATCCGGCACAAAATTGCAAAGCATTTTTTTAATTTTTTATTTCTTTCATAATATACAAGACATTGTCCAATTACGTCCATTTTATAAAATATCATGTGGTGCGATCATCAAGAAATTACCAAATTTTTGACTTTTATGTTGCAATCCAATTAAATCCATTTATGCATCATATACCAATTTGTAACTCTCTCAAATTTGGAAAAAATGGTAAATGTTAAAACATTTGGTATGCAGTTGCCTCATTTGAATATAATGTGGTGTGACCTCAAAAAAAAAAAAAGTATTAAGTATCAAGTATTAAGTTGTTTCTACAAATATATATTTTATTATAAGTTTCATAGTGACCTTTTGTGGGAATCTGGTGGCCAAGTCTATGCATGTACATTCTGAGTGAATTTAAAAATATGATGTGGTGCGACCAAATATCATGTGGTCCCGTTATGCATTAAATGCTGTTTCAGTCAAAAGTCACTCTTTCACGTCTCAAGTCAACAATGTCAGCGGATCCAGAGCACAATGCCTAAAGTCTCCACATGGCACCTTACAGCATATACCATGCAAATCAGAAAGGCCGTCCCAATCCACTTCCGTATGGGTGTTTAGCTGTTAGCATACACACTGTTTGGGGAAATACACACTTTTTGTCTTTCAGTGGCATTGAGACACCAGGAAGGCTGGTTCTGGAGTTACTTTTACACTGCAAAAAATGCTCTTCTTACTCAGTATTTTTGTCTTGTTTCTAGTCCAAACCTCTAAAAATGCTTAAAACAAGAAGTATTTACTAGACAAGCGAAAGTTATTGTCTTGTTTTGGGAAAATACAACAAAACTCAAAATAATCTGCCAATGGGGTGAGAAAAATAATCTTAATTCAAACATTGGCAGATTATTTTGAGTTTTGAAGCAAAAACTCTCTTCATTTTGAGTTGTTTTCCCAAAACAAGACAATAATTTGTACTTGTCTAGTAAATGTTTCTTAATGTAAGAATTCTTCGATATTTCGACTAGAAACAAGACAAAAATACTAAGTAAGAAAAGCATTTATTGCAGTGTAGGATCTGAACTCAAAAACCAGTTGCCAAACCACCAGGAGACCCAAAGGAACAAGGTTTTTTGACAGAAAAACAAATTTGAACAGCTGGAAACCGACTGCAACTGAATTCTGCCTTTATGGACACCATACCTTATGTGCCCAAACAGTGACCCCAAAAACCTCAGTGTCCTGCCTGGAAAAGACAGTTCGCCTCATCTCGCCTTAATTTCCTGTGGAATGTGCTAAAGGTGAAGACCTTCCTGTTGTTCAAACAAACGAAGCTCTGAGTTTGTGCTTTGTGGTTTCCTGAATGAGGGATGGTTGAGGAAGTTATGAAACTCAATTCTTCTACCCAGGGTGGTCTTTGTTGTTACCTTTAGCATTTCACCACAAACCAACAACTTTGTGCTCATGAAAATGGAAACGTCCCTTGGGGTCTGCAAGAAGTGTCAGATTCAACAGCTCAGTTAACTGGCCAATGATCTTGTCCTACCAAACTGGACAACAACTGCAGCCCAAAACATCAAATCTAACCTACAAATATAGGAAGCCTATAACAGATGCACTGCAAAAAAAAATGCTCTTCTTACGTTAAGATGCATTTACTATACAAGTAAAACGACATGATATTTTTCCTTGTTTTCTTAAAAATAAAATCATAATGAAGTGAGTTTTTGCTTAAAACAGGCAAAATGATCTGCCAATGGGGTGATAAAAATAATCTTATTTCTGTTTGAAATCTTGTTTCTTGTTTCCGAACAGAAATAAGATTATATTTCTCACCCCATTGGCAGACCATTTTGCCTGTTTTAAGCCAAAACTCACTTATTTATCCCCAGAAAACAAGCAAATATATCTGATGACGTTTTACTGATCTAGTAAATGCATCTTGATTTAAGAATGTTTAGATATTTGGAAACAAGAAACAAATACTAAATAAGAAGAGCATTTTTTGCAGTGTGGCGATGTCCACTGAGCTCTTTACGACGGCTGCCTTGAATAAAAGAGCTGGTAATGGGATGGAGGTTTTTTGGAGGACAACACCATTGTTGCGTTCAAGGCCACAGAGGTGCAAACACAGCAGGACCTGGACCAAAGCACAGCCCTTTGTGTTACAGAAACAAAGAGGAAGAGGGGATTTGTACCCCCTGGTTTAAGCGAAAGATAAACAAACCCTCTGACTCGCTAAAAGGCTTCTCATGCATCCGAAACGTTGAGGAACATACTGAAGAGTGTAGGACTTCAAGAGATTGGCTTTGAGTCCAAATGGAGGATTGTTTGCGGTCAGATTTACAAGATCAAGTCGACTGCTACTTTTTTTGGTCCTCTATTCGAATTCACAGCTTCAGAAACTGGAAAAAGTCACTTCGACCACATCGTCTTTCATTCACAACCACTGGAACATAGTTTTGGTCTCATTTAGATTCTCGGTGTTAGTAAACCGAGCAATATATTCATCTCAGTTGGAGCTGCTCTTCTCAGATTAATGTGAGAAAAGTGCAATGGTTTCAGAACAACAAACTGGTTTTTACTTTGAATTGTTAGATGCTTTTTAAAAAAAATCTTTTTCCTGAAAACAAAAATGCCACTAAAATGAATAAAAATGCCCCCAAAATTCAAGATATGTGTCAAAAATGTCCTTGTATAAGCTCTTGCTTTTAATATTAATATCAGGCCATCGAGTGCCGTTTTCCCGAATATCAGCACAATTGCTTGTCAAGTAAATGCTTCTTAATGTAAGAAGTTTTAGATATTTGAACTTAAAACAAGAGGTAAGAAAAATAGTCTTAATTCAAACAGAAAACAAGATTATACCCCCATTGGTAGATTCTTTTGCTTTTTTAAAGCAAAAACTATCTTAATTTTTTGTTATTTTTTCTCCAAAACAAGACAATAATTTGTACTTGTCTAGTAAATGTTTCTTAATGTAAGAATTCTTCGATATTTTGACTAGAAACAAGAAAAAAATACTAAGTAAGAAAAGCATTTTTTGTGGGGCCCTCATTTAATAATGGCATGGTATTGGAAGGTCAATTATAGGCGCGTGGAAACCCTGCTTAACGTCTTGTTTTTGCACTATTTCATCGATGAAAATAGTTCCAAACGAATCCAAAGAGCCATTCCACGTCTCAGAGCGACACAGTGATGTTTCTACATGAATTTAATTCGTTTTTTAACGAATCGTTTGACTGAATGATGAGGGAGCTTCCAACTGTTTCTTACACGCCAAAACATGAATTTCTTACTTATTATTTTTGTCTTGTTTCTAGTCTAAATATCTAACAATTCTTACATTAAGAAACATTAGACAAGTAAAAATTATTGTTTTTGGGAATAAATCCTCAAAATGAAGAGAGTTTTTGCTTAAAATAAGATAAATAATCTGCCAATGGGGTGAGAGAAATAATCTTGTTTTCTGTTTGAATTAAGATTATTTTTCTCACCCCATTGGCAGATTATTTATCTTATTTTAAGCAAAAACTCTCTTCATTTTGAGTTATTTTTCCCCAAAACAAGACAATTACCTTTGCTTGTCTAGTAAATAATTCTTGTTTTAAGAATTATTAGATGTTTGGACTAGAAACAAGACAAAAATACTAAGACAAAAAGAGCCTCCGAAATTGCCGACTTGTTTTAAGACTTTAGATATTTATACTGGAAAACCAGACAAATTCGAGCAAGAAAATCAGTGATGTGAATGAGCCGTAGTGTGTCGAATCTCTGACGGATGTGAATGAAGTCATTTGCACGAACTCCGGAGCCAAAAATACCACTGGTTTCCCAAAACCCTTGAGAAGAGTGCTCTATCTGTGCTGGTTTTCAGGACGGGCCTGGAAATAGACCAATCCATCACGCCGATGCGCTGTTGTGGCTCTTGTTTCACAGTTCAGGGTTGAACAAGGATTCCTGATGAATATAAAACAGGTCAAGTCACACATCCCTGACCTGGGATCCTTTTTCTAAGCACAACGGGGGTCGTAAATCTGGCCCCTCCGGCCTCCTCATGGTCACAGTGGTTCCTCACACCTGGCTCCAAACTCTCGGGCCGTAAAAACGAAAGGCTGCTTTGACCTTTCCATTCGGAAGAGCCTCCGCCGTTAACATCCAATGCTTAACATGATCTCGAGGGCTCTTCTAGGACTCAGGATTGACCCATATTTGACAGCGTCCTAAATTCAGACTCCTAATGTGGGCCGATTATCACATGTTCCTGCTAAACAGACATTGGTATTCTGAAAAAAAAATGCTCTTCTTACTCAGTAATGTTGTCTTGTTTCTAGTCTAAATATCTAATAATTCTTAAATCAAGATGCATTTACTAGATCAGTAAAACGGCATAAGATATTTTTTCTTGTTTTGTTGGAAATAAAATCTAAATGTAGAGAGTTTTTGCTTAAAACAGGCTAAATGATCTGCCAATGGGGTGAGAAAAATAATCTTATTTCTGATTGAAATCTTGTTTGCGTCCCAAACAGAAATAAGATTATTCTTATTTTAAAGCTTAGTTTGTTTATTTCACTATCCTCCTTTAAGAATTCAATTTGGTCAATGATACAAGATCGCTGTACTTGTTTTTAGTTATTTGTGTGTTTTATATGGTATGTTTATTTTATTGATTTTTGTATTGATTTTATATTTTTACTGTATTATACCTGCTTTTAATGCTGCCAGGTCGTCATTGTAAATGAGAATCTGTTCTCAATTGACTTACCTGGTTAAATAAAGGAAATTAAATGTTTTAAGCAAAAACTCACTTCATTTTGATATTTTTCACTAGAAAACAAGAAAAGATATCTTATGTCATTTTACTGATCCAGCAAATGCATCTTGATTCAAGAATTTTTAGATATTTGGACTGGAAACAAGACAAAAATACTAATTAAGAAGAGCATTTTTTGCAGTGTATTCTTTCAAGGGCCAGCGTATTGGCCGGAGGTATCCCAGCATGCTATGCGGTCAGACTGGCGCGATGGCCCTGAGTTTGGCTGCTATTTATGACCATTAACAGCCATTGTTCCAGATAGTCCTCAGTAGTGTCCACTCCTTATCATAAAAGAGAGGCTGTTCTGGGGCTTTAATGACCTGCCAATGGCCGTTATCAGAACACAGGCCTAACAAAGCTACAGCCATAAAGCACAATAAAACGCTGTTATCCTACTGTAAAAAGCAATGCCCGTGGCCCTAAAGAACAGCGAGAGGTCAACCTGTGTAGCCCTCGCTGGCCTGATATTGACTTAGAGAGATTATCACTGACAAACACAGGTCAAAAACATTCACAGCCATTTTCTGGAGTGCAGAATTAAATCTAGAGGATAGGGACTGAAGATTCGGCTACTGCCACTTGACCTTGCTTAATGTTTCTGAGAGAGTCTCTTCTGCTCATTAATCTGATCAGAACTCCAGTAAAGCAGTGAAATATTCCCCCAGTGTAGATCATCGGTTCTCTATCTGAATATATAGTAAAGTGTATTTATTCCTGTGATCAAAGCCATAGGCGTGATTTACGGGTGGGGCGTGTCCTCGCCACTTTTTGAGACATGTTGCTGCACGGATGAACCGAACTAAGACAAACACATCATCTCTGGTTAAAGGTGCACTATGTAGTATTTTTGCAGTAAAATATCCAAAAACCACTAGGCCAGTGTTATATATTTTGTTCAGTTGAGTTCTTACAATATCCCAGATGTTTAAAACTATTTGTAAATTGTGAGAAAATTGCTATTTTAACGGCGGACCGGGACCTTTCAGCATAACGTTTGAGGGAGTCGCCTGTCAATCGCGTCATATCTGCGCTACCCTCGGTTTCGGCTTTTATTTGGCAGGAGCGCTTTACTCTTAGCAGTGTGAACAAGTGAACGCACGGAGTAAAGTCATAACATCGTTTTAAACACACTTAAATGTATCTAATATGATAAACAGAGCTCCATTACCTCAAAATCATAACCGGAAGAGCGGATCTGTGCAGGCAGCCGGCGACTGTGTCCCGTCCCGTCATAATAAAAGTCACAGTATTCCCGAGGCGGGTATTTGTTTAACAATCGCTCCAGCAGCTGTGCTCAGCTCCACAACACTCGCTCCTGCTCTGCTTTACACTACAGTAACGTTAATAACCAATCGCTCCAGCAGCTGTGCTCAGCTCCACAACACTCGGTCCTGCTCTGCTTTACACTACAGTAACGTTAATAACCGCATGCATGAACGTGATTTCTGCCCGAGTCCTATTTTCCACCGGCTGTGAGGAGAAGACCACATCTCCCAAGATGCTGCGCTCACAATTTGCGTCATCAAACTACGCATTTGTTTTGCATAGGCGCCCTCCAGTGGACAAAAGCTGCATAGTGCACCTTTAACTAGAAGAGCATCATTTCATTGGTTTGTTAAATAAGGCGATCTGTAGCTCATTGCCGCTGTTCTCAGTGATACACAAAATGCACAAAAACTGTCCCTGCTCTTGATGTACAAACACTGAGGATATTCGGTAAATTATTATTTTTATTTAAATTATTAAATGGATGCCGCCTTAAAGGGACCATAAAAGCCCTCCCTACACCGACCCCTAACCCAATAAATGCTTTTATTATAATTAAACATTTCGTTAGGCACTTTATTTCCACATTTAGAAAATGTTCTTACTTTTTGTTGAAAGTCGGAATGCCTTTCCGATGTTATTTGTGATGAGAAACAGAGAAGAGCAAGCTCTGCAAAAGGCGGATTCGAAACCGTGTTAATCGCGTCAAAAATATGATCCACCAGCCATACGTTTGACTGATTGATCCACTGAAGATGGAATAGCCCAGTGAGAATCTTGGCACTAACGCTATATAGTGTTTAGATGTCAGAATTAAACGAGATCTACATCAATAAATGAACTATTGAATGTATTTCTGGACATCTTAATATAATTTTTTCTGCAATTATTGCACATATTTTACATCTGAAATAACATTGTATTAGCAATGCTAACACCCCATACACACACCTGTCCCACTTTTAAAAAATGTACGCCACTGATCACCGATTTATCATCATTTCTCCAGTCTTCAGTGTCACCTGGGCCCAGTTTTTCAAAAGTAATCCACTAGGATTTTGGATAACGGATTGGATCAAATCTTGAAAAAGTGTTTTTCAAAAGGAAAATCGGATCACAATCGGATTAGATCACGGGATCCAATCTGGGATCCGGATCAAACCTTTGGTTTGGGTTTTTCAGAACTTTTTTGTAGGATTTGGATCACTTTGATCCCAAAAAATCCGGATTAAATGATCCCATCAGAAGGCTGGATTCAGCGAGGAATATCATGCCCAAAATGTGAAAACTTTAAAAATGTATCAAATAATACTATATTTGGATCATGCAGTATCCTACAATATATCCTATTTATTCATAAGGTTTTAATTGTATTTGTTCATCCGTCAGGCTACAGTGATTAGGAAGGCTTTAACGTATTCAGCCTTTCAGTAAAGGTCTACGGCAAAACAGAAAGAGTTTGGCCTCATGAAATAATCCCCCAAACAGCTGTCAAAACTGACCAAAAACAATACATTTTATTCTGTCACTAACTGATATATATATTCATCACAATCGAAAATATTTTTTTATATATTTAAATATTTATAAGTGATGCATGCAATGATTACAGAATAACCAAAAAATGCAAAGAATGGCAATCACTGATTTTTTATTTATTTTTATTTTTAATGTGTGTGTGTTTTCATTTCAAATAAAAATTCACTTATACTGACCTCACACTGGCTATTCTACGTGTTGCTCTTTACATATCTATAGTTCTACATTGTGATTCTCTATCCTGTTTGGGCACTGGTTATCCAGATTTGGTGATCCTGAAAAGTTCCTATCCGGATCAGATTGATCCAATCCGATGTTGCTTTAAAAAACTGGCTCCAAAAGTAAGCTGGATTGCGTGATCACGGATCGCACAAAAAGGATTACTAAATCCGGATCAATTTTATCTGGACTAAACTTTTTAAAAAACCGGGCCCAGATTCTGTACTAATCATTCTGAGATGAGGATCTGATGATCAACACACACTTATGATCATCAACACACACTTATGATCATCAACACACACTTATGATTATTATCAGTGTGGAAAACAGGTCATATTTCTGTGGAAACTGACAGATTCTGTTTTTCAGGATTCGTTGATGAATAAAAAGCTCAAAATAACAGCTTTTCTTTGAATTGAAAGTTATAAATGTCTTTACTGTCACTTTTCATTAATTTAGTGTGTCATTACTGGAAAGAAAATATGATTTAAATGAACTCAAAAGGACTGAAAAGTGTCAACTATGAAATCTGCCAACTATCACTCTGAATATCTGCAGTGATCAAACTACAGGCCTAAATCTCCGACGGAAGTCAACCAGACGTCATATTATAATGCCATACAAACCCAGTCAATTATGAGATAATCTCTCCATTGATGAGTGGTTTGTTAGGACAATATTTGAAAATCTGCACACAAAAAAATCTAAATATTGGCAAAATCTCCTTTAAAGTTGAGCAAATCAAGTCCTTAGCAATGCATATTACTACACTCTGAAAAATGCTGGCTTAAAAACAGTAATAATACACTTCTGATATATTTACGGTAGAACATTTACTAAATATCTTCATGGAACATGATCTTCATATCCTAATGATTTTTGGCATAATCCAAAAATGGACCCTTTTGACCCATACGATGACAGAGGCGAGCTCATTGTGGACGGAGCAGCACCCCGGGGTGTTTAAGGGCAGGAAGCTGCTTTATAGAGCCGACTATAACGACACAATGACCGTCTGCACACACACACACACACACTGAGGGCATTGAGGTCGAGTGGGCTTTTGTGCTGCTGACGGTTTAGTGTCAATGTAACGGTTTACTTACACAACAAAGACAGAGACTGGCAATCAGCTCTTTAGTTGAGCTGTTAAAGCGGCCCTGGAGGAAACCTGCCGCTCAAGCTCCACAAACCATCAGGAGACCTTATTCTGCTGCCGCTTCAGGGCCGTTAGGATAGATTACACCACTTTTATTACATTTACATTCAACATTTACCTTCAGTTCTCATTACTGTAATGCAATAAAAAATGTATTAGATTTTTTTTTAAATAGTAAAATGTATAAAAATATATATTTAAATGAGAAAAGTATACAGCACGGCCATTTGTTTAATTGATGCTTGTTAAATACATTTTTTACTGTCTTTAAAGGTCCCGTTCTTCGTGTGTTTTCGAAGCTTTGATTATGTTTACAGTGTGCAATATAACATGAGTTCATGTTTCGAGTATTTTCCACACAGTTGCCTTATCTGTCCAGCGCTGTTTCCTCTGTCCTACAAACGGCCTGATGATTTCCTTGCTCTATGAAGTCCCTCCTTCAGAAACACGTAACGAGTTCTGATTGGGCCAGCGCTTCCCGTGTTGTGATTGGACAGCAGCTTAGCGCACTTTCCCCGGAAAGGTCCCGCCTCTTCCCATAACGGGGCGATGACAGCGCTGAATGCGCTCTTCTCCACGTGGGAGAGCAACGAGACCACGCCCCCTATTTTGCGTGTTCTTGTGGGCGGAGGGTTCGTCAACAGACGGCTCTAGTGACGTCATCACAGCAGGAAGTGCAGCGCTGTAGTCCAGACCGGCCGCTCGCTGTCGGCTTTGAAAGGGAACTTCTGTTAAATAAAATATCTCGCTTGGCATTGAACTCTGAGCTTTATAATTTTACAGGTATTATTTATGCTCTAACAGAAACATTACACACTAACTAAAGTTTGAAAGATGGAATCGCGAAGAACAGGACCTTTATGCTCATTTAAATGAACAGTTTTAACTTTAATACTGTAGACATGTTCAGGGGCCGGATTCACGAAAATGTTCTTAAGGAAGAAGTTAAGAAAATGCTTAAAATAAGTTCTAAGAGGTTCGTAAGAATGTTCCTAAGTGCAAATTCTTAAGAGGTTCTCAAATATTTTCTTAAGAACATCTGAATTTTTTACTTAAAGTACAACTCCGGTGAGAAATGAACCTAGGGGTAATGAACAGATGGTTACTGAGTAGATCGTTCTCTGGGATGCGTTTTCATGGAACTCGAATGTAAAGAGTTTTATCTCTAAACACAGATTAGCTTATAACGCGAGTGTATGGGGCAGACAATAAGTGAAATTAAACCGCTAGTTAATACCACTAACAGCTCAAAATAGCCTCACACTAACACGGCAGCATGATGAGGGTCCCTACATGCAGACCTGAAGCACTGAGAACTGTAAGAGTACAAACAGTTTAATAAGAAGATACTTTATAAAGACGGTACATTACGCGATTATAGACGGCAGCCATCTTGGAGAACAGTCTCGAAGCCACGAACGCTAAAAAAGCGCTTTAAATTAAGGGCAGTAAAAATTAACACGAATTCAAAGCTGTGAAACATGACCGATGGTTTATAAATAATTTTTATTTATATTTAAAATATATTTATGATAATTCATATATTTAATATTATTACTGCAAAAAATGCTCTTCTTACTCAGTATTTTTTTCTTGTTTCTAGTCTAAATATCTAACAATTCTTAAATCAAGATGCATTTACTAGATCGGTAAAGCGACATGAGATATTGTTCTTGTTTTCTGGGGGAATATATCTAAATGAAGAGAGTTTTTGCTTAAAACAGGCAAAATGATCTGCCAATGGGGTGAGAAAAATAATCTTATTTCTGATTGGGACGGAAACAAGAAACAAGATTTCAATCAGAAATAAGATTATTTTTCTCACCCCATTGGCAGATCATTTTGCCTGTTTTAGATATTTTTAGATATTATTTTAGATATATTTAGATATTTATCCCCAGAAAACAAGAAACAAATTGTCATTTTTCTGATCTAGTAAGTGCATCTTGGAGAAGCCCGTCCCCAGCGTGGGCTCATTAGGACTCCATCACAGCTCTTCATACGCAGATCATTGAGCTCACGCTCCGCTGCACTCGTTTAGCGTCTGCAGTTCAGACGCACTTAATTGGGCACAATTTAAATCATTAAGAGAGGCAGTAAAGTCAGAATCCAGAGGAAAGAGGCCCAGATCCAGCTTCAGATCTCTGATGAGGGCTCTCGTTAACCAAACGACCCACAGTCCTCAAAGCGGCTTCATTAGCCGCTCATCATGGACCTGACCGTGGCTTTGGTTTAAAGGTGTGAGGCCGGTGACCTCTGACCTCTGGGCCTACAGTGGCCCCTTTGAGTCACGTTTCACTTTACTGGCCCTAAAGCTCAGCCCCTTCACAACCTTTGATCCAAATTCAAGTGTAAATCAATGGAGAAAGAGCCACTCCACACACACACACACCTCTGAAGACACACACACACTCCACTGAAGACACACACACACTCCACTGAAGACACACACGCACACACTCCACTGAAGACACACACACCCACTGAAGACACACACACACACACTCCACTGAAGACACACACACCCACTGAAGACACACACACACACACACTCCACTGAAGACACACACACACTAACTCCACTGAAGACACTCACACACACTCCACTGAAGACACACACACACACACTCCACTGAAGACACACACACACTAACTCCACTGAAGACACACACGCACACACTCCACTGAAGACACACACACACACTAACTCCACTGAAGACACTCACACACACCAGTGTGAGAGAGAGAGAGCGTGTGTGTGTGTGTGTGTGTGTGTGTGTGTGTGTGTGTGTGTGTGTGTGTCAGTGTGAGTGAGAGAGAGCGTGTCTCAGTGTGTGTGTGTGCGTGTGTATGTCAGTGTGAGAGAAGAGAGAGCGTGTCTCAGTGTGTGTGTGTATGTGTGTGTCAGTGTGAGTGAGAGAGAGCGTGTCTCAGTGTGTGTGTGTGTGTGTGTGTGTATGTGTCAGTGTGAGTGAGAGAGAGCGTGTCTCAGTGTGTGTATGTGTTTGTGCGACTGTATTTGTGAATATGTGTGTGTGTGTGTGTGTGTGTGTGTACATCTGGTTTTCCGCTGTTCTAATGTTTTTTTTTCAGCCTCAAGCAGGAAGACGGTGTGATCCTTCCAAACAAACTCCTCTTTGATCACCTCCGTCCATCTGAACACACACACACACACGCACACAGTCTCTGAATCATGTTCTGTCCTCACCGTGTCATTCTGTCAATATTGACTCACCTGTAGTGTGACCTCTGACCTCTGCTCACCACATCCGCATACAGTACATGAACACACACACACACACACCAGGGTCATTATCAGCTGGAACTCTCTCTTCATTATTCTTAAATATCCCCATCCGCTGCCTCTCACACACACACACACACACACACACACACACAGCCTCCCGTAATCCGGCCGGAATAATGCGTAGCATGTGTCAGATCCCGATCGCCAAATATAATCAGCCTGGGATTGATCCCAGCGGCCCGTGTGCTAATGAGGCCTGAGCCGAATCCTGGCAGCGCTTTGCCAATAATCCTTGAGAAAGTCTCGGCTAATGAGGCTTTTATCACTCGCACAGCCAGAGGAAATCAGCTCGGACTGTTCCTGCCTGATTAAAGTCAACATGAAATGCATTATATTTCCATAATCGAACATATTTCCCAGTGAAATGGGATATTAGGGCAGGAGGTGGTGATAGGCGTCAGGATGAGGAATGCAGGAAGACAAGCTAGTTTTCCTTTGGAATAATCAGACACTCGTAATAAGAGCAGGAATGTGTGTTAAAGTCAGCATGACATCAAATCTGACAATTCTTGTTTTTTATGGAATATTTCATAATTAATGCGTCTCTTGAGTCAGAATAACTCACACTCACCAATAGCAAACCACAACCATCCAATCACAATTCCCTACAGACACAATGAAGCCCGCCTGCATTTCCTCAAGCCCCGCCCTGCATTTGATCAAGCCCCGCCCTGCATTTCCTCAAGCCCCGCCCTGCATTTGATCAAGCCCCGCCCTGCATTTGCTCAAGCCCCGCCCTGCATTTGATCAAGCCCCGCCCTGCATTTGATCAAGCCCCGCCCTGCATTTGATCAAGCGCCGCCCTGCATTTGATCAAGCCCCGCCCTGCATTTGATCAAGCCCAGTCCTGCATTTGATCAAGCCCCGCCCTGCATTTGATCAAGCCCCGTCCTGCATTTGCTCAAGCCCCGCCCTGCATTTGCTCAAGCCCCGTCCTGCATTTGATCAAGCCCCGCCCTGCATTTGATCAAGCCCAGTCCTGCATTTGATCAAGCCCCGCCCTGCATTTGATCAAGCCCCGTCCTGCATTTGATCAAGCCCCGCCCTGCATTTGATCAAGCCCCGCCCTGCATTTGCTCAAGCCCCGTCCTGCATTTGATCAAGCCCCGTCCTGCATTTGATCAAGCCCCGTCCTGCATTTGATCAAGCCCCGCCCTGCATTTGCTCAAGCCCCGCCCTGCATTTGCTCAAGCCCCGCCCTGCATTTGCTCAAGCCCCGTCCTGCATTTGCTCAAGCCCCGTCCTGCATTTGATCAAGCCCCGTCCTGCATTTGATCAAGCCCCGTCCTGCATTTGATCAAGCCCCGCCCTGCATTTGATCAAGCCCCGCCCTGCATTTGATCAAGCCCCGTCCTGCATTTGATCAAGCCCCGTCCTGCATTTGATCAAGCCCCGTCCTGCATTTGATCAAGCCCCGTCCTGCATTTGATCAAGGCCCGCCCTGCATTTGATCAAGCCCCGCCCTGCATTTGATCAAGCCCCGCCCTGCATTTCCTCAAGCCCCGCACTGCATTTGATCAAGCCCCGTCCTGCATTTGATCAAGCCCCGTCCTGCATTTGATCAAGCCCCGTCCTGCATTTGATCAAGCCCCGACCTGCATTTGATCAAGCCCCGTCCTGCATTTGATCAAGCCCCGTCCTGCATTTGATCAAGCCCCGCCCTGCATTTGATCAAGCCCCGCCCTGCATTTGATCAAGCCCCTCCTTGCATTTGATCAAGCCCCGCCATGCATTTGATCAAGCCCCGCCATGCATTTGATCAAGCGCCGCCCTGCATTTGCTCAAGCCCCGCCCTGCATTTGATCAAGCCCCGCCCTGCATTTGCTCAAGCCCCGCCCTGCATTTGCTCAAGCCCCGCCCTGCATTTGCTCAAGCCCCGCCTTGCATTTGCTCAAGCCCCGCCCTGCATTTGTTCTTGTTTGAGAAGCGTTTCACTTGATATAAGACAAAATATGGAAGAAACTTGACTTTAAAATTCCGTATTGTCCAGAAAACAAGTCACACTCGGTGAAAGTTGCATTGTTAAGAGAAGAAAAAAAAATTCAATAAATCACAGATAAGTCTTTTATTTTATTACTACATTCTGCAATAATGTAATCTAAACACTGTAAATGTGTTTTAGTTCCTGTCACTACACAGCAAACCCTTTCATTTGAACACTATTCAGAACAGGAATATAAACATGGATTTATAAGGACAGGATTAGAGCCAACCAATACGAATGAAATAAAACCATCCTGAGATTAAAGTCATTATAATGAGGGATTAAACTCGTTACATTTCAAAAACAAAATAGCAAATACAATGTTGAGAAGAAAATTATTACATTTCAAGAATAAAGTCAACGTTGAAACGTCAAACGTTGAAATAAAATGTTGAGAATAAACATAAAATTGAGAATAAAGTTGAAATAAAATATTCTCAATTGATTGATTGATTGATTGATTGATTGATTGACCTTTTATTATCCCGAAGGAAATTTGTCTTGGACACATACAAAAACACTGTCTGCTGTATAAAAAAATAAATAATAATAAATACGTAAATAAATAAATGCATGAATGTCACTTGTACACACGCACTTTACACACACGCACACAATATCTGCAATACATATACAAACTACAATCAAACAACCAACTGCACATTGCCCTTTAAACTACAGTTCTAAAATTTAAAATACATCTCAGAGGTAACCTTAATGCTTATTTAAGGCTATAATAGACAGGGGTACAAAGGAGTTCTTAAAGCGGTTGAGTCTGCACTTAGGGACTCTAAAGCGTCTTCCCGAGGGAAGTAGCTGGTACTCATGATGAAGGATATGAGTGGGGTCAGATATAATTTTTTGGGCCTGTCTGATAACTGTTTCATCATAGACGGCCTGAAGTGTGTGATGCTGCTCAACTCCCATGATTTTCATGGCTCTCAGTGTTAGCCGTGTAATCTGGGCTTTCAACTGTACACTGAGGTTGCCAAACCAAGCTGCGATGCCATATCTCATAATGCTCTCAATTACAGCATGGTAAAAAAGAAACAACACTTTCTGCTGAACACCAAAAACCCTGAGCCTACGAAGAAAATGTAATCGTTGTTGGACCCTAGTACAGATACTTTCTATATGGACACTCCATGTCAGTTTACTGTCAATGAATATGCCCAAATATCTGTAAGAATCAACTTGGACTATATTCTGATCATTGATGACCATTAGTGAATGGTCACCAATGGATTTGGGGTCGAACACCATCTCCATTGTTTTCTTAATATTGATTGTAAGAGAGTGTTTGTCACACCACTGAACAAAATTCTGGATCTCATGTTTATATGCTATTAAATCCGTTGCGTCTGATATTAAACTCAGGATAGCTGTGTCATCAGAGAATTTAATCATGTAGTTGTTAGCAGTCCTGCATGTACATTCATTAGTGTACAGTGTGAACAGGACTGGGGAACTAACACATCCTTGAGGGGCGCCAGTGCTGATGGTCATAGGTTCAGACAACGTCCCATTTATACTGACCTGCTGACTACGATTGGTCAGAAATGAATGGTACCACCTAATAATGAATGGGTTGACACTCAACCGCTGCAGTGTCTGTAAGAGAACATGGGGCTGCAATGTATTAAAGGCTGAGGTAAAGTCCACAAACAGTAATCTAGCGTAGGCTCTAGGGTTCTCAAGATGTTTAGTCACTAGATGCACTATACTGTTGATCGCATCATCAGTGCCTCTCTGTCGTTTGTAAGCGAACTGGAAAGGATCTAACTGTGGGCCTACATCCATCTGTAATTTGCTCACAATGAGCTTTTCCATACACTTCATTACAACAGAAGTTAAAGCAATGGGTCTGAAATCATTATTCTCCAGTGGGTGGGATTTCTTAGGGACCGGTGTTATGATTGCCTTTTTCCATTGTGTGGGTACAGTGTGAGAGTGTAGGGACCTCTGGAAGATAGGACACCATGCAGGCGTCAGTTCATCTGCAAATGTTCTTAGTAGAAAAGCAGAAATGCCATCCGGGCCTGTTGCTTTATTTACATTGATTTGCTTAAAAACCTTATTGATGGATTTATTGTTGATCTCAAGCCTATCAGCATCATCAATAGCAACACTATCAAGCACCATGTCACATTCCGCTGAGACATTATGAATGTCAAACCTCCCATAAAAATAGTTCAATTCATTAGCTTTAGCCAGTTCATCCCCAACATGTAAATATTTCCTTGTGGGTTTCATGTTAGTAACGGTTTTCATTGAGTCCCATAATTGTTTTGAGTTCATTTTTTGGAGGTTTACCTCTATCGACTCCCTATGATGTTCCTTCGCTTCCCTGAGCCTCTGGTTCAACTCCCTTTGTACAGTTTTAAGTTGTAAATGATCTTTTGCCTTAAATGCTAGTTTTTTCCTATTTATGCAGTCCTTCACCTCCTTTGTGATATATGGTTTGTTGTTGGGATATATTTTTATTTTACGTTTTGGGATAATAGTGTCTACACAGAATTTTATATAATCTGTGGTAGATTCTGTGGCATTGTCCAAGTTTGACTCCGTAGAGAAAATATCCCAGTCAGTGGATAAGAAACAACCTTTCAATGTTTCTATGCCGTCTTCTGACCATACATTAATGGATTTAACCAAGGGTTTACAGCTCTTTAGGGCTGTCTTGTATATAGGGATCAAATGGACAGTGTTATGGTCGGAATTTGACAGAGGTGGTTTAGCTATGGCTGTGTATGCATGTTTTAAATTACCATAGCATTTGTCCAAAGTTCTGTTCTTCCTGGTATTACATTTAATATACTGTTCAAAACCTGGCAATGCAATATTTAAATTACAATGATTAAAATGTTACGTTTATTCTCAACAAAGTTGCTGTGTTTCGACAACAAAAAACGTAAATTAAAGTCTTTCCACAAAAAATAAAAATATAAATAAATAAATAAATAAATAAATAAATAAATAAATAAATAAATAAATAAATAAATAAATAAATAAATAAATAAATAAATAAATAAATAAATAAATATCATTTTGGGAAAAAAAGTCTAAATGAAATGTTGAGAATAAATGTATTAAATTTTGCAAATAAAGTTGTGTTCAACAAAACACTTTTCTATTTTTTTCTCAACATTTTACACGTTTTTTTTCCTGAAACACGACGACTTTATTCTCAGATTATCTCTACATTTTATTTCAACTTTTTTTTCTTAAAATTTGCATTTTTTTGTTGTCAAAACACAACGACTGATGAGAATAAACAAAATGAAGAATATTTTATATTTTATTTAATATAAATGTAAGTTTGTTGTCAAAACACAACAACTTTATTCTCAATTTAATGTTTATTCTCAACATTTTATTTACACTTTTTCCACCCAATTTTTTTTTTTTTTTGGTGGAAACACGACTATTCTCAAAATGTTGTTTTTTTCTACTTTTCTCTCTTTTTGTTGTCGAAACACAGTGAAATTTTATTTATATTTTTTATTTTATTACACAGAGAATATTTTATTTCGACTTTATTCTCAAAATTTGATGTTTATTCTCAAAAAAAAATCTTTTTTAAACTAATTTTTTCAAGTTTTTTCTTGAAACACAATGACTTTATACTTTAAATGTAATAATTTTCTTCTCAACATTGTATTTCGTTTTTTTTTTGTAATATAAGGAGTTTATTCTCTCATTATAATGACTTTAATCTCAGGATGTTTTTTATTTAATTTTTTTATTGCTTGGCCCTAATCCTCTTCCGTATAATGTATAGTGTCCTTACAAACAACATTTTCAAAGGCAAGCCTAAACTAATTTACTGAAAGTGAAACTGTGTTAAATAAACCTGGCTCAAACGTGTGTTTGTGTGTGCTTGTAGCAGTATTAAAGTACAGCATGCTTCAGATGATAAAAAAATACATCAACTTTGAAACCATTACCCTCATAATTTACACTGCAAAGAACTGATGTTCTTCAAGATACATTTACCAGAGAAGCAAAATGACAAGATATTAAGGAAAAGCCATCAACAAGCAAGTTTGAGCTTAAAACGAGAAAAATATCTGCCAATGGGGTCAGAACAAATATCAATAAACTGAATTAAGCATTACTCATTTTACTTCTCGAGTAAATGTGTCTTGATTGAAGAAGGTTTAGATATTTGTGCTGAGAAAAGCTGACAGAAACACAGAGGAAGAAGCCTAAATGAGCTTCACTATTCTTCATCAACATGAACAACGAAAGCTCAATGCTCACAGCAGTCAGTTTCGCTGCTGTTCATGTCATAAATCCCATCATTCTGCCATGATCTCAATGCGTGGCCAGTCCTGCGCTCGGCCATGAAAGACGCTTTATTCTCTCTTCAGACGTCCAGTCGCCCTCCACGCGTGCCGTCTCTCAGCGGCTCTATAAAGCCTGCCGGAGGGTTTGGGTTCGACACAAGCGCCGCTCTGTGTGTGAGGCATTAAATCAACACACACTGGCTCAAACTCCAGTCTCACACTCAACACACTCCGTCTGAGGCTGGACTCTCACGCTGAACATCCACATTAACATGATCATAGTTGCAGACTGCCAACACTCTTACATGACAGGTGACAAGAGGCATGCATTTGCTAGTCAAAGCCTGTTTCTGCCACGGAAGCAAAAATAAAAAACAGTTTTTTTGTTTTTATTTCACAATTATGAGAAGAATTAAGACTTTTTTTACGAGCTATAAACTATACAAACAGAACTGGGAAATGAAAAGTCGCAATTATCTTTATTTTGTATTGTGTGGTTTGCATACTAAGCTGTTATTTGAACTAATGTCGGTTGTTGATGCACATTTTCTGAGGAAATGCACAGAAATAATACAAATGTTTTATCTATAATTTTATAAATAATTTATTTGAAAGCAAAAAAGGGTTGTTTTTCTTATTGCCTTTGTTACTAAACACAAGCAATCCGACACGCCTCATGAACTGAACAGATCTAATGCCGAATAAGTCCACTACAGTATTCAAAGCTCCTCTAAAATGATCACTAAACTAAAATAATTACATTTCAGAAATCCTGAGGTTATGAGATTCCTAACTTAAACTATTCATTGAAATTACTCTTTTTGTTGTTGTTGTTGTTGTGAGTTTAAATCTTGCAAATTCTGATAAAATTTCTGAATTCTGAGTTTAAAACTTGCAATTCTATATTTTTTCTCTGAATTCTGAGTTTAAAACTTGCAATTCTTTATTTTTTCCGGAAAGTCTGAATTTGAATCTTGCAATTCTATATTTGTTCCTGAAATTCTGAGTTTGAATCTTGCAATTCTATATTTGTTCCTGAAATTCTGAGTTTGAATCTTGCAATTCTATATTTGTTCCTGAAATTCTGAGTTTGAATCTTGCAATCCTATATTTTTTCCTGAAATTCTGAGTTTAAAACTTGCAATTCTTTATTTTTTCCTGAAATTCTGAGTTTGAATCTTGCAATCCTAAATTGTTTTCCTGAATTCTGAGTTTAAAACTTGCAATTCTATATTTTTTCTCTGAATTCTGAGTTTAAAACTTGCAATTCTATATTTTTTCTCTGAATTCTGAGTTTAAAACTTGCAATTCTTTATTTTTTCCGGAAAGTCTGAATTTGAATCTTGCAATTCTATATTTGTTCCTGAAATTCTGAGTTTGAATCTTGCAATTCTATATTTGTTCCTGAAATTCTGAGTTTGAATCTTGCAATTCTATATTTGTTCCTGAAATTCTGAGTTTGAATCTTGCAATCCTATATTTTTTCCTGAAATTCTGAGTTTAAAACTTGCAATTCTTTATTTTTTCCTGAAATTCTGAGTTTGAATCTTGCAATCCTAAATTGTTTTCCTGAATTCTGAGTTTAAAACTTGCAATTCTATATTTTTTCTCTGAATTCTGAGTTTAAAACTTGCAATTCTATATTTTTTCCTGAAATTCTGAGTTTAAAACGTGCAATTCTATATTTTTTCCTGAAATTCTGAGTTTAAAACGTGCAATTCTATATTTTTTCCTGAAATTCTGAATTTGAATATTGCAATTCTATATTTTTCCTGAAATTCTGAGTTTAAAACTTGCAATTCTTTATTTTTTCCTGAAATTCTGAATTTGAATCTTGCAATTCTATATTTTTTCCTGAAATTCTGAGTTTAAAACTTGCAATTCTATATTTTTTCCTGAAATTCTGAGTTTAAAACTTGCAATTCTATATTTTTCCTGAAATTCTGAGTTTTCTATCATTTTTCTTGGAATTCTGACATTTTTTCTGAATTCTAATTTAAAACTTGCACTTCTGTATTTTTCAGTGAGTTAAAACTTGCAATTTTATATTTTTACTCACAATTTCTACCCAATAACTACCGACAACTACAAATCTGCATATTCATTATTACAGTTCCATGACATTTCCAGGTATAGCAATCACTTTTAAAGTAAGGTTTTCCGTGTGATTCGTGGTTCTTCAGAGACAGAAAACAGCTGCTGACGGGGGGAATTAAAATCAGAACCATCTTGAGTTTTAGTTGTCTAAGCTTGAGTTTAAATCATCATTAATTGTAAGTTTGCTGAGAGCCTCAGACCTCTTCTGAAGAAACACTGGTTTAAATAAAGAAGAAAAGCCACTAAAGAAGTTTAAACACACTAAGGATTGCAAGATTCACTAAAACACAGTCTGCATGCATCGCCTCTCAGCACCACAAGAGAGCGCCACCATCTTAAACTACTTCACCATCATCACTAAGAGGCGTTTAACACCCTGAGCTCTAAAAGATCAGTAATTATTTCAAGCATGCATCAATGGCAGTTTCTCCTGATGGCTTTTAAGGCCTCACTCGTCTCAATCCCAGTTCAAGGGGGTGAAGAGAGAATGTGTCTCTCAAAGCCTGGTGTTGGTGAATGCGTCTACATATGGAAACAGAGTCCTGTTGACATTTGGGGTCCCCTGTGGGGCCAAACTCTGCCAGCTGGCATCAGAGCAAACGGCTTCATGACTGCTGTCATAGATATGAGTGAAGATAAACTCCTACTGTACCCCGGTAAAGCTGATTTCAACTTCCCTTCTGGCTCAAACTGCGCTTATCACAGTAAAACATCATCTTTTACTCGCCGCCACGCCGCTCCAAACCTGTTTGACTGCCGTTCTTCAGTGGAAAACTAAAGAGGTGTTCTGGAAATTCTTCATGCAGCATTTTTTTCATACAATGAATAGGCTAACATGACTATCAAGCTCCTAAAAATAACACCCATAAAAGTATCATAAATGTAGCCCATATGCACTGTAGTTCATTCTTGAGTCAATTCTTCTGCTTGCTTCCGCCACGGAATAAAACAGTAAAAATGGTAATTGCAACTTTTTATGTCATAATTCCACAAAAAAATTCCTCTTAATTCTGAGTTTGAATCTCGCAATTACAACATTTTTCTCTGAATTCTTAGTAGTTTAATGCTGCTTAAATTGTAAAGACAAGTTTCCTTGGTAAAAATTTCACATGAAAGCCCTGACATTTTGAAACTTGAATGCAATTATCTCGTAATCACGACTTCAGAAGTCAGAATCTTCTGATAGCACGTGAATGCAGCCTAAATCTCGCAATTTTTCTCTGAAAATCTGAGTTTAAGTCTCCCAATTCTGACTTATTTCTTATGAATTTGGAGTTTAAATCTTGCTATTTGGACTTTTTTCTTGGAATTTTGAGTGGAAATATCAAAACTTTGGCAATTATCTCTGATTTCTGAGTTCGCAATTCTGACTTTTCTCAGTTATGAGCTTATATCTTGCAATTTTGAAGAAAGTCCAAATTGTGAGATATAAACTCTAAATTGTGAGGAAAAGTTGTGATATGAAAAGCCACAATTACCTTCTTTTTTGTTGTTGTTCTGTGGCAGAAAGAGCTGAGGACGAGTAGCCTAAATGATGACAGAAGTGTCATTTTTGCACTGATCTTTTCCCACGGATTCTGGAAAGAGGCAGCGGTACAGATCAATGAGGAACAGCAAAGAACAGCCCCTGAGGAGTCTGATGGAAAACTCTGGATTAAGATTAGGATCAGAACCCTGGAGATGGCAGATAACTCAGTGTTTGGGACGGAGCAGTTGTCACTGAAGTGACAGGCACAGCTGAGTCCAAACACACACGCAAGAAACCCTTCAGTGTATCTGGCAACTTCACAGCCATTTCTGTAGAAAATGACCTGGATAATGAGTTTAGAAATAGACCAGAAGCTCTTGGGACACTTTTCCTTTGAGCTTTTCCACAGAGTTTTTCCAGACTTCAAAACAAAACGCCCCGAATAACATTAGACATCAGTCTGAGCTTGTCTCTGAATGCAAATGTTACAAAAAGCTAAACAGACCCAGTTATACTGTATCCATTATAGAGCACAAGTCTTTCACACACGCATGAAACGCTAAACATCAGAACTTACCCGAATATTTCTCCTGTCCGACCCAAAACAACCAATCCCGTTTCCAGCACAAATCCTCGTTATTCGCCGAGCAGATCCGCGCTCGCGCTCTTGGCGTCGGTAAAATCTCCGCGCGTCGGTCACTGCTGATCCGGAGCTTTAAACTGCATATCTGAAACACACTCGGATGAGGGGAACGAGCGTGTGTGTGTGTGTGAGCTCTGTAAGTGTGTGTGTGTGTTGGGGAGGTTCGCGTACCTAAAGCGCGCGGCGCGTCCGCGTGTCACATGACGCAACGCGCGCACAGACGGCTGCGTAATACGCGTGCAATTTCTGAAGTTCTACAGTGCAAAATATTTCCCTTACTTAGCATTTCTGTTTTGTTTTCAAGAACAAATATCTAAATATTCTTAAATCAACATACATTAATGGAGACGCAAAATGACTGAAGAGATTAGGTTAAAAAAAAAATAATAATAATAAAAATAAAGTAGGTTTATGAGTTTATGTATCCTAGCCAGAAGAAATATTAAAAACTTTCTTTTTCTGACCCCATTGGCAGATTTAATATCTTCAGTCATTTTTGTTTTCCTCTAAATGTAAACTATATTGCCAAATGTTTTGGGACGCCTGCCTTTACATGCACATGAGCTTTAATGCCATCCCATTGTTAATCTGTGGGGTTTAATCTGGAGTCGGCCCACCCTCTCTAACAGCTCCAGCTCTTCTGGGAAGGCTTTCCTCAAGGTTTAGGAGTGTGTTTATGGGGATTTTTGCCCATTCTTCTAGAAGCTCATTTGTGAGGTCAGGCACTGATGTTGGACGAGAAGGCCTGGCTCTCAGTCTCCGCTCTAATTCATCCCAAAGCTGTTCTATCGGGTTGAGCTCAGGACTCTGTGCAGGCCAGTCAAGTTCCTCTACACCAAACTCCTCATCCATGTCTTTATGGGCCGACGCTTTGTGCACTGGAGCGCAGTCATGCTGGGACAGGAAGGGGCCGTCCACAAACTGATCCCACAAAGACGGGAGCATGAAATTGTCCAAAATGTCTTGGTGAAGCATTAAGAGTTCCTTTCACTGGAACTAAGAGGCCAACCCCTGAAAAAAAACATCACCCCATAACCCCCCTCCACCAAACTTTACACTCGGCACAATGCAGTCAGGCGAGTCCCGTTCTCCTGGCGACCGCCAAACCCAGACTCGTCCATGTGATTGTCAGACTGAAGCGTTATTGGTCGCTCAGAGAACACGTCTCACTGCTCTAGAGTCCAGTGGCGGCTCCTGAGAGCGACCCATTCTTACACTAATGTGTGTAGAAGCGTCTGCATGCTTGATTTATACACCTGTGGCCAAGAAGGGATTGAACACCTGAACTCAGTGATCTGGAGGGGCGGCCCAATACTTTTTTGGGGGGTAAAGAGAAAACCTGTTAAGTGCATGAGAATATGGAGGTCAAGTTGGGTAAATGTCATGAGAATATGCCAAAAAAGCGTTCTTTTTAAAATACAAAAAAAAATTATATTTTAAATTTATATTTATTCCAAAAAAGTGACTTAGTCCCAATTTTAAAGCATAAAAAGTCAGTTTTATGCTTTAAAATTGAGAAACTCTGCACTGAAACTCTGCACCAGTTCATGAGCTTATATTGAATTAAAGCATGCTGGCATTTATGCAGTAAAGCTAAAGCATGTTTGCTTTAGTAATACAAACTCGTTGGTCAATCTGCGACGCTGTACAGCAGCAGCTCGAGCAAACAAGCGTTCAGGACTTCAGGTTTGAGGTCTGATTAGCTGATGTTTGATGGTGGACTGGCGTTCGGCTCCTTCTGTTTGCTTGCTTTCCTGGCTTTGTTTATTCTAGAGATTTCCTGAGTAAACTGTGCAACAGCATCGCTCTTTTGGAGGACAATCCGGTCGATTACTTCAAATCTAGTGACCAGTTTATTTAATAGCCCAGGTTGAGTGAGGGTTTGTTTTTCTTCTGGGCTACACGCTAAATCAAAGTGAACATTTTGAGCTTCTGTTGTTTTCATTTTTGGGACTTTTTTTTGCATTTGTTAAGTTCATATGGCATAAGTAGTGCAGCCAAACAAACCACACTGCCATTATCCTTCAGCCAAGAGCCATTTTCACACCGGAAAACTCTCAATTAATTATTGGAAGGGGTAAAAAAAGAAGAAGGGGAAAACAGCTTTAGATTTCCATTCAAAGATAAAAACGCATCTAGGGATGAAGGGGGAGGAAAGAGGAGGAGAATCCCGGCAGGAGATGAAGAACTTGAGCTGGTTCTCCAGTGGGACGTTGGGAAGTGGTCCACGGCAAAATGGCATCTTTGCCTAATTAGCAAGAGTTTGTTGGAGCGCTTACCCTGTGGGAGACGCTCTGAGCTCTCAATCTTATTTAAGGGATTAAACTTTCAGTGCACACGTCGTGAATCAGGTGGCGGAAGCGCTCGCTCACGCTTTCACAGTCCAGTGTGTCATTAGTGGAAATGTGTTCGACAGTTTCACGCTCCCGCTGACCGACCCACACTAATCCTGACCGGCTAATTGGTTCAGTCTGAAAATGAATTACTCTTCCATGTAAATAAAATACTGTGAAAGGTTAAGCTTATGGTTTATGACTAAAACCTAAAAATAACCAGTAGAGAACATTTAGAGAACGTTCTTCTTATATAAAAAACCTTGCTGAAAAGTTCTGGGAATGCTAGTTTGTGTTTTTAAAACAAAATACAAATAATATTCACAGAAAGGATGATACACATAACTATAATGTATAGTTATATACATATAATGTACCTTAGTTATAGTAATATATAGTTATCTTTATAGTTATCATCATGGTTATCATTATAGTTATCGCTATAGTTATCGTTATAGTTATCGCTATAGTTATCGCTATAGTTATAGTCATAGTTATCTTCATAGTTATCATCATGGTTATCATTAAAGTTATCGCTATAGTTATCTTTATAGTTATCGCTATAGTTATCGTTATAGTTATCGCTATAGTTATCGTTATAGTTATCACTATAGTTATCGTTATAGTTATCGCTATAGTTATCGTTATAGTTATCGCTATAGTTATCTTCATAGTTATCATCATGGTTATCATTAAAGTTATCGCTATAGTTATCGTTATAGTTATCGCTATAGTTATCGTTATAGTTATCACTATAGTTATCGTTATAGTTATCGCTATAGTTATCGTTATAGTTATCATCATGGTTATCATTATAGTTATCGCTATAGTTATCTTTATAGTTATCGCTATAGTTATAGTTATCGTTATAGTAATCTCTATAGTTATAGTCATAGTTATCTTCATAGTTATCATCATGGTTATCATTAAAGTTATCGCTATAGTTATCATTAAAGTTATCGCTATAGTTATCGTTATAGTTATCACTATAGTTATCTTTATAGTTATCGCTATAGTTATCGCTATAGTTATCGTTATAGTTATCATCATGGTTATCATTATAGTTATCGCTATAGTTATCTTTATAGTTATCGCTATAGTTATTGTTATAGTTATCGCTATAGTTATCGTTATAGTTATCGCTATAGTTATCGTTATAGTAATCTCTATAGTTATAGTCATAGTTATCTTCATAGTTATCATCATGGTTATCATTAAAGTTATCGCTATAGTTATCTTTATAGTTATTGCTATAGTTATCGTTATAGTTATCGCTATAGTTATCGTTATAGTAATTGCTATAGTTTTCATTACAGTTATAGTCATAGGTATCTTCATAGTTATCATCATGGTTATCATTAAAGTTATGGCTATTGTTATCTTTATAGTAATGGCTATAGTTATCGTTATAGTTATCGCTATAGTTATCGTTATAGTTATCGCTATAGTTATCGTTATAGTTATAGTCATAGTCATAGTTATCATCATGGTTATCAGTAAAGTTATCGCTATAGTTATCTTTATAGTTATCGCTATAGTTATCGTTATAGTTATCGGTATAGTTATCGGTATAGTTATCATCATGGTTATCATTATAGTTATCTCTATAGTTATAGTCATAGTTATCTTCATAGTTATCATCATGGTTATCATTAAAGTTATCACTATAGTTATCTTTATAGTTATCGCTATAGTTATCGTTATAGTTATCGCTATAGTTATCGTTATAGTTATCGCTATAGTTATCGTTATAGTAATTGCTATAGTTTTCATTATAGTTATCGCTATAGTTATCATTATAGTTAACGCTATAGTTATCATTATAGTTATCGCTAGTTATCATTATAATTAACACTATATTTATCATTATAGTTATCTCTATAGTTATCATTGTAGTTATCGCTATAGTTATCATTATAGTTATCGCTATAGTTATCGTTATAGTTATCATTATAGTTATCGTTATAGTTAACGCTATAGTTATCATTATAGTTATCGCTATAGTTATCGTTATAGTTATCGCTATAGTTATCGTTATAGTTATCGCTATAGTTATAGTTATAGTTAACACTATAGTTATCGTTATAGTTATCGCTATAGTTATCGTTATAGTTATCGCTATAGTTATCATTATAGTTAACGCTATTGTTATCATTATAGTTAACGCTATAGTTATCATTATAGTTATCGCTATAGTTATCGTTATAGTTAACGCTATAGTTATTGCTATAGTTATCGCTATAGTTATCGTTATAGTTATCGCTATAGTTATCATTATAGTTATCGCTATAGTTATCGTTATAGTTATAGTTATCGCTATAGTTATCGTTATAGTTATCGCTATAGTTATCGTTATAGTTATCGCTATAGTCATCGTTATAGTTAACGCTATAGTTATCGCTATAGTTATCGTTATAGTTATTGCTATAGTTATCTTTATAGTTATCGCTATAGTTATCGTTATAGTTATCGCTATAGTTACCGTTATAGTTATAGTTATCGCTATAGTTATCGTTATAGTTAACGCTATAGTTATCATTATAGTTATCGTTATAGTTATCGCTATAGTTATCGCTATAGTTATCGTTATAGTTATCGCTATAGTTATCATTATAGTTATCGTTATAGTTATTGCTATAGTTATTGTTATAGTTATCGCTATAGTTACCATTATAGTTATCGTTAAAATTATCGCTATAGTTATCGTTATAGTTATCGCTATAGTTATCTTTACAGTAGTGCTGTCAAATCTATTAATTGCGGTTAATTGCATCCAAAATAAAAGTTTATTGAAAAATATTATGTTTACATAATATGTGTGTGTGTGTACTGTGCATAATATACATACATATATATACAGTGTATAAATATATACACACACATTATGTATATGTTTATAAAATGTCAAAACTTCAGCTTTTATAATAAACAGGATATCACGCACTGGTGTGGACGATAATATAGTTCTCCTAATAGTTATTGTTCTTGGTGTGAATGATTCTTAAGAGTTGGTTCCCCAAAATAACAAAAATGTAACCAACGGTAGGGGAACGTTCTGTCTTTGGTTGTTGCTGTTAATGTTGTGGTTTATTGTTGCTAGTCCTTCTCTTGAAGCCTATAAATCTGAAGATAAATGACACAGTAGAAGGAAAGTCCATTACAAAACGCTGTAAGTGGAGGCCTTTGCTAGTTTACAACTCAATCATGTTGTTGAAAGCATTTTTACGAGGCTCTGCCATAAATATCGAGGCAGATAAAGCGTAGATAAGCCTCAGATAAGAGTGAGTGCGAGGGGGCTAATGGGTTAGCATGTCTTCAGGCAGATAAATCAGGTCTGAAGATATGATATCTGTGAGCAGAACGACCGACTGACACCTTTAAGAGCTCCTGCTGCTTATTTACCGATGCAGGAATAACTCGCATTTGCAAACCACAAAGGAACTGTGATTTGGGACGTTTCATTTTGATCCGGGATCTGTATGTTCCCCGAATAAGACTCTTTGAAATTTTATCTGAAGGGCAGAATAACATCCAGCAGATGAAGCTGATTTAAAACAACCCCGTCTGCTGTGGAGACGCAAACTTAAGATCAAGCAGCGTTTGATGGACAGGCTGAACTAGAGAACTGGTCAACGGGTCACAACCTCCACATGACCCCTCATACACTGCACAACACCAGTTTATTAGTACTTTTAGCTTTTCTAGCTCAAATATCGAAACATTCTTAAATCAAGATACACTATATTGCCAAAAGTATTGGGATGCCCCTCCAAAGTTCAGGTGTTCAATCCCTTCATGGCCACGTGTATAAATCAAGCATGCTTCTACACACATTAGTGAAAGAATGGGTCGCTCTCAGGAGCTCAGTGAACTCAAGCGTGGTACCGTGATAGGCTGACACCTGTGCAATAAGTCACAGAGCGGGGTCAGCACATGCTGAGGGTCACAGTGCGCAGAAGTCACAGAGTCAACAGCTCCAGACCTCCAGACTTCTGTGGCCTTCAGATGAGCTCAAGAACAGCGGAGAGAGCTTCATGGAATGGGTTTCCATGGCCGAGCAGCTCATCCAAGCCTTACATCACCAAGAGCAATGCAAAGCGTGGGATGCAGTGGAGTAAAGCAGCCGCCACTGGACTCTAGAGCAGTGAGACGTGTTCTCTGAGCGACCAATCACGCTTCAGTCTGACAATCACATGGACGAGTCTGGGTTTGGCCATCGCCAGGAGAACGGGAGTCGCCTGACTGCATTGTGCCAAGTGTAAACTTTGGTGAAGGGGGATTATGGGGTGAGTTTGTTTTTCAGGAGTTGGCCCTTTAGTTCAAGTGAAAGGAACTCTTAATGTTTCACCAAGACAATTTGGACAATTTCATGCTCCCGACTTTGTGGGATCAGTTTGGGGACGGCCCCTTCCTGTCCCAGCATGACTGCGCTCCAGTGCACAAAGCGTCGCTCCATAAAGACATGGATGAGGAGTTTGGTGTGGAGGAACTGGACTGGCCTGCACAGAGTCCTGAGCTCAACCCGATAGAACAGCTTTGGGATGAATTAGAGCGGAGACTGAGAGCCAGGCCTTCTCGTCCAACATCAGTGCCTGACCTCACAAATGAGCTTCTAGAAGAATGGGCAAAAATCCCCATAAACACACTCCTGAACCTTGAGGAAAGCCTTCCCAGAAGAGCTGGAGCTGTTAGAGAGGGTGGGCCGACTCCAGATTAAACCCCACGGGTTAACAATGGGATGTTCAGGTAAAGGCAGGCATCCCAAAACCTTTGGCAATATGGTGCGTGTTCTATATGTTTTGCTAATGTTCCCATTAGGTTATGAAATTAATGTTCTTTGAAAACATCCAGTTTTGTTTGTTACTTTTTGAATATTCTCGGAATGTTCCGACACAAAGTTGTTACATTTAAAAAACTTCAGACAGAAAGTATTCCATGATTGATGTGAAAATGTGCTAACAGAACATTATTAAAGATAACTCTCAATGAACGTTTTATTAATGTTACTGGAAAATAGTTAGTTTATAACGTTGGGAGAAGCATGCCACAACGTCCCTGTTAGCTGGAGTTGTCTTTATATTGTCCCGCGACGTTTAAAGCATCTATTTCAGGACATCAGGCCATGAGGAACGTGCTGTTGTGACTGTCACATGTCATCTTCAGTCTGGAGCGCCCTGGAGAACGAGTGAAAGAATTAAATCAGGGAGAGTCTAAAACAAAGCCTTACCTTCTGTAGGAAGGAAAACAAACTCTTGAGTAGTAATATAAGACGTTTTTGACATGACGTCTCTCCTCTAGGGTTCAAGCTCAACATCAAGGATTCGTATCCGTGTTTTGTCCTCAATCAGAGCCGGCTTCAGATCTGTCAGGAACAGGAGAGTGCATATAAAGGTCAATGTTTAAATGCACAGACATTTCAGATTACAACTAGTTACCTGGATCCAGAAAACGGCATTAGCACTTCGCTAATAAGAAAACTGTTTAAGTGATTTACTTGGCTTTACATGTAACTTAAGTAATCACTTTACAATTAACCTTGATCTGAACTTAAATGCTGGTACTTCATGAATGCTTTGGGATTGGTCTCATTTTAAAGATACACTCAACAGTGGAAGCAACTTAAAATATGAAAGTGTAAAAAGGTTATAGAAGATTACAGTGAATTATTTTCTACACTGTAAAAAATTATTTAGAAAATAAGTTTCCTGGTTGCCTTCAAATTTTGAGTTCATTGAAATAGAATTTTTGAGTTAATACAATGAAATTTTTTTGAGATTCGACAACCTTTATTAAAATATTATTAAAAGATTTTGTTAGCATATTGGGTAATTGTGTGTGTTTTATTTCTGATGACGCAGCCAAATTGTGCTATGTTCATGATTTATCAATTTTTTATGTGGTTCAGATACAATAATATTTTGAGTTTTTATTTATTAAACAAATTTCCTTCATTGTATCAACTCAAATTTTAATTTCAATAAACTCAAAATTTTAAGGCAACCAGGTTACTTACTTTTTTAAGTTAAATCAACAAAAAACAACCACATTTTTTTACAGTGTACAAAATATATATATTTAAAAAAAAAAATTGCACTGAAATGGCTATAAATTGTGTTCCAAATTTGATGTTGATATCAGAAATTGAGCCTCTAAAATGGGTCTCCACAGGATGAACCCTAACGCTTCAAATAATTAATCGGTTTGAGTTGAGCCAACTCAAAATAAACAAATAAGTTCAAATAAATGAACTTTTAAGAGCATTTAGAACTTTTTTTGAGTTCACAAAACTGACACATTTTAAGGATCTGGATTGTTTAATTGTTTTGAGTTTTATGAACTTTATTTTTATTTTTTATTTAGACTAACTTCAATTGAACTGAAACTGGCCTGGGATTTCTATTTCCCAGCATGCTTTGACACTCAAAAGGGACTGTAAATGCCAAAGTTAAGTGTGAGGACAGTTATATGATAAATGTATTATACTGTTATCCTCATTCAGCAAGTGCTATGCTATACTAATGCTACCAAAGCATTGCGTAACCAATAAAGCTATTAGCTAGCTAAAGCTAGAAAAGTTTCCACGACTAAACATTTGAGATTACATGATATTCTTAAGTTTAATGTACACTGTAAAAAATTATTGAGAAAAAAGTTACATGGTTACCTTAAAATTTTGAGTTCATTGAAATTAATATTTTGAGTTAATACAAAGTTTTTTTGAGTTTTTTTTTTGAGATTCGACAACCTTTATTAAAATATAATTAAAAGATTTTGTAAGCATATTGGGTAATTGTGTGTTTTATTTCTGATGACGCAGCCAAATTGTGCTATTTTCATGATTTATACATTTTTTTACGTGGTTGAGATATATAATATTTTGAGTTTCTATTTATGAAACAAATTTCCTTCATTGTATCAGCTCACATTTTTAATTTCAATAAACTCAAAATTTTAAGGCAACCAGGTTACTTACTTTTTTAAGTTAAACCAACAAAAAACAACTTTTTTTTTTTACAGTGTATGAATTAGCTAACACTTATTTAAAGTTAAGAGCAATTAAAATGTATGAGTACAAAATAAAACAAATCTGCATGTTCTGTTTACTTACATTTCTTAACTTGAAAATTTTGAGTTAACTCAAATTTTTTGAGTTCCTAATTATGGTGATTACTAAAATATTACATAAAACATGCTAAATGCACTGTAAAAATACTTTTTTTTAAAGTAATTTCAACTTAAATTACATTAAACTGACCTAACAAATCGCTTGAATCTTGTTTAACACAAACAAAGTTGAAAATGGCTTATATTTTGATGAGTTAATTCACTGTAAAGACATGTTGTCACACTTTAAGGCTTAAATTAAAGATCTATGGCATACAAATGTCCATGCATTTAACATAAAACCAATAAACAAAACTAGTTTTAAAACAGATTTGATCAATTGATGATAGATGTATAACACTGGTAATAGTGTATTTAAAACATATTAAGTCTCATTGATGCATGACTGACAAATATGCATGGAGACGTTATATGCAAGTCAAAAACCTAATATTTCAGGCCTAAATAATGATTTCCTCATTTCATCAGGCGAGCGGCTCTCGAGTCTACTGGACAAATTTCCGCGATGGTTCTGGTTGTGTTCTGCATTCCCGGCTTTGATCCCTGGCAGATTCCTGGCGAGCGGAGCGCGATCCGAGGAGGAGGGGGAGGCTGGAGGACACAATACTCGGCCTGTGCGGACTCATATGAGTCTGACTCGCTCACATCAGCCACTAATGCCACTAAACTCCAGTCTGACTGAATTATGGAGCTCGGCACTGCACAATATCCCATGAGTGATGAGGTTTTTCTCTTGCTTTTCAGTTATAACAAGACACTTATTTAGAAGCAAGACTGCATATACAATACTGAGACTTGTTTTGATGAGTGCTCCTGCGTTTCTTTCCGTATTTTAGTCTTATTTCTCAGTTTCTATTATTAAACATAATTACACTCTGATGCTTTTTATTTATTTAAAAATAAAAACAAATGTACTACGTTTTATTTGGATGTTTTTGTATATTTAATATTTTGTGGTTTTAGAGGATGTCATGGTACTAAATTATATTTATGCGGTAGTTACAATCCATTTATTCACTGAAAATGAAATTTCCAACTTAAATAGTCATAAATGTTGAATACTTTGAAGCACAGACTGAAGTTTGGTCTTTTTTTAAAGACGGTAAAAAAAGTAAAAAAGTAAACTCTATTGTACGTTTATTGTAATGTACAAAAATCCTTAAATTTTTTAATGAAATACATATTTTCCAAAACATATTTTACAATACAATACAATACAATACAAAGTTTATTTATATAACACATTTAAAACAACCGAAGTCTACCAAAGTGCTGCACAGAGTACACAAAACAGAACAGTCAACAAGACAATCAACAAACACACAATATAATAGATGAAGTGCATTAAAAATAAACGATCATTGCATAGCAAGTCACGGAATATTAAATGCATGAGCGAAGTAATACGTTTTAAGAGTAGACTTAAAAATGGATAAAAAAAGGCAGCTCGAATATAATTTGGGAGACTATTGCACAGCTGAGGGCCTATTACAGAAAAAGCGCGATAGCCTCTGTTTTTGAGACGTGCCCTTTTCCTCTAAATCTGTGAGAAAATCATGTGTGTGTGTGTGTGTGTGTGTGTGTGTATGTATATATAAGTTGTGTTACAGATTTGAGGATGATATCTCAGAAAATGAGCTTTCAGTCAGATTTTGTTTAGGCGCAGTACCAAACGCTTCCACTAGGGACATTTGTATCCCATTCATTTCGATTGCACTCATTTTTGGCCGTACAAACTCCGTTCATTTTGGTGATTTAGTCAGTAAACAAGACTTCATATCTTCAGTCATTCTGCTTCTCCAGTAAATGTGTCTTAATGTGAGAACGCTTCGAAATTTGTGCAGGAAAACCAGACAGAACCACAGAGGAAGAAGCTCATTTGACGCAGTGTTTTGTTCTCTAAATCTGGTGTTTTTGTGCATCTCCGCTGTCTTTCTCAGACCCTTCTGGTGTTTCTGCCATTAATTCAGAGCGCTGGAGCGAAGCCTCGTCCCAGACACACACTCCCAGCAGGCCGTTGGGCTTCCTCGTGTTACTGCTGTTGTCTCTTTCTTTTAAGGTCAACATGAAATCACTTCATAAATGTATTATAAAATACCTTACAGCACATGCAGCGTGTCGTTTCTCCTCATTTTGTGGCCTTGAGGAGGAAGAGAAAACATTAAAACAATAATTCAGTTCTCCTCATGCGAGTTAAAATGTCACATGAGCCGGAATATCCATCCCATAATGACTGGAAATATATGGCAAGCTGTAAAAACGTTGTCATAACTGTATTTTGAAAGTGTGTTTATTGTTGAAGACAGATATGGTGTGTGTGTGTGTGTGTGTGTGTGTGTGTGTGTGTGTGTGTGTGTGTGTGTGTGTGTGTGTGTGTGTGTGTGTGTGTGTGAGTGTGTGTGTGTGTGTGTGTGAGTGTGTGTGTGTGTTTAATGCACTGAATGTGTCAGGATTGATAAATCTGCTCTGGTTTGTGTGATGAATGGTAAAGCTGGAACTGCTGAAATGCTTCTTTGACGTCCACAAATAAACTTTCCCGCAGGATTCTGAGCTGCTCTTGTTAGACTGTGTGTGTATGTTAAGTAAATTCTGGCCTGTGATTTAATGGCCTCTGATGAAATTCAACTCTGGGTGGGATTGCAGGAGAAAACACCATCAAGAGCTTCGTTCCGGTGTGAGGATTCCTCTGAAACTGGGACAGTTGCAGCGCCGCATTCACAGAGCCAAGTAACGGGATTTACTGGGAAGCAGAAAGCCTCGGCGTGTGTGAATTATTCTGAGGCTGTGAGTCGCTTTCTCTGGAGTCTGAGGCCATGAGACGGGTCTGTCCGAGACAAAAGCTGGTCCAATCGGCTGTGTGTCTCATGGCCAAAACCACTCGGAGGTTTAAGGAGCTTCTCGTATAACATCTCCAGAGGAATCCGCCCTGATGGACCTGAATGACGACAACAGAGTTTTAAAAGATGTTCCACTGAAACCAAACCAAAATAGTAATAGAAAAAATTATATATACAGTATATTGCCAAAAGTGTTGTGACGCCTGCTTTTACACGCACATTCCATTTTATTGTTAATCCGTGGGGTTTAATCTGGAGTCGGCCCACCCTCTCTAACAGCTCCAGCTCTTCTGGGAAGGCTTTCCTCAAGGTTTAGGAGTGTGTTTATGGGGATTTTTGCCCATTCTTCTAGAAGCTCATTTGTGAGGTCAGGCACTGATGTTGGACGAGAAGGCCTGGCTCTCAGTCTCCGCTCTAATTCATCCCAAAGCTGTTCTATCGGGTTGAGCTCAGGACTCTGTGCAGGCCAGTCCAGTTCCTCCACACCAAACTCCTCATCCATGTCTTTATGGAGCGACGCTTTGTGCACTGGAGCGCAGTCATGCTGGGACAGGAAGGGGCCGTCCACAAACTGATCCCACAAAGATGGGAGTGTGAAATTTCCCAAAATGTCTCTGTGAATCATTAAGAGTTCCTTTCACTGGAACTAAGGGGCCAACCCCTGAAAAACAACCCCACTCCATAATCCCCCCTCCACCAAACTTTACACTTGGTACAATGCAGTCAGGCAAGTCCCGTTCTCCTGGTGACGGCCAAACCCAGACTCGTCCATGTGATTGTTAGACTGAAGTGTGATTGGTCGCTCAGAGAACACATCTCACTGCTCTAGAGTCCAGTGGCGGCTGCTTTACTCCACTGCATCCCACGCTTTGCATTGCTCTTGGTGATGTAAGGCTTGGATGAGCTGCTCGGCCATGGAAACCCATTCCATGAAGCTCTCTCCGCTGTTCTTGAGCTCATCTGAAGGCCACAGAAGTCTGGAGGTCTGGAGCTGTTGACTCTGCAGAAAGTTGGAGACTTCTGCGCACTGTAACCCTCAGCATGCGCTGACCCTGCTCTGGGATTTAACACTTCGTGGCTGAGTTGCTGTTGTTCCCAATCTTTTCCACTTTGTTATAATCCCACTAACCACTCTATCTATCTATCTATCTATCTATCTATCTATCTATCTATCTATCTATCTATCTATCTATCTATCTATCTATCTATCTATCTATCTATCTATCTATCTATCTATCTATCTATCTATCTATCTATCTACAGAATGTCCCTCTTGTTCTGTTCGTATCTGAGCAGCTGTTTAAAGCACAACTGTGTGTGTTTACAGGCGTCTGCACTATCATTACTGACGGAGGGCTGACCTGACGCCCCTGTTATGAAACGAATGCCATAAACAACACTGTTAAATATACGAGAGGGCACATGGTTCCCCCATTAGAGCGAGAGCCGACCTGCCCAGATCTGCGATGAGTGGAAAGTATGTCAGTGACACACAAAACACGCAGAGGGAGTTCCTGTCGGCTGCAGGGTCATGATACACACGCTCAGACCATCAGAAAGCAGACTAACAGCGTCTGTGCGGATGAGATATGCTCCTGTGATAGTCATTAATATCAGAGGTGGATAAAGAACACAACTACTAAAACTACTGCTGGTCAAATATTACTCCGTTACAAGTGAAAGTTGTAAAAACAGATTTTTACTGAAAGGGGCGGTGAAATGCTGTTTCATGCATACTGAGCTTTTTACACTGTTAAAGACTTGGAATCCCATCCTAAACATAGACAAAGTTTCAAAAACTAATGTTGGACGTTTGATGGAGTATTTCTGTGTCAAAAATACTCCTTCCGGTTTCTCACAAGTGTCTGAGAGTTTTTTTCGGCTTGACGTTAATAGAGCGGAAGGTCCTTGTATGGGCCGTACGGGCTCTTCTCCCGGTAGGGTGCGCGCGCGTGACTAGAGCACGCTGTAAACAGTCTCTCAGCTGCAGATCCAGTCCTCCGTGAAGACTTCTGTCGCGCCGCGCTCCACTTTATTCCTATGGGTGACGTCGAGCGACTTCAACTCTTCAGCACAGCATTCTGGGAAGGCAGCGCTGCATTTGAACCGATTTGAACGCAGAAATGACGGGAAGCTTCACAACATCGTTTCAGTTGCGTCTCAAAATGGATTTACACGCCACTGCTGTCACAGGACTTCACCAAATCATACCAAAGAAGTGTGTTTCTGACGGAGCGGTCCCAGCGATAAAGCTTCGACGGTGAGTTAACTTAAACTGCTTCAAATGTCTCAGCTATTGGCTACCGTGGCATGAGTAAACATCAGTAAACGACACGATCGCGTGCTTCGTCATTCAAATGCGCTAACGGACTCCATTGTTGTTCTGTGTATAACGTTACAGTATGCTTGCTACTGCTAAGGTTTAGTCGCATACAATAGTCCATAAACCGAATCATGTCCTCATACACTGCGAGTAAACACACAGAAATGTGGAGACGCCATTAAATACAGTCCATACCACAGAGACGGACGTCCTGATGTTGCCGTTTCTCCTGTTCAATTTATTTCTCCCTCAGATTTGATTGTGGATCATTATCTGTATTAGCTGAGATAGCGATGGGTTTCTCCACGCTTGAGGACGTCACCGCTTTGCGCGCTTGTCATTCTTTAGCTCCGCCCACACGATACGCCTCCAGGCGCTCGGTTTTTTCCGGAAAGACTCGGTACAGCCCATATTTCTTTTATAAATATAATAAAACTAAAGACTTTTCGGAGATATGAAGGATGCAATACTACTCTATAGGTACTCAAGATTGACATGAGATTGACTGAAACTGAGTGTTTCACCGCCCCTTGAAGTAAAAGTACAGAAGTATTTGTTTTTAAAAGTACTTAAGTATCAAAGCGGTTTTTATGTCGCTGCATTATTGTATTATAGTTGTATAAATGCACATTATGCCATCATGGTTTAAGCCAGTCAGTGACGCTCCATCTGACACACTAGCAGACGACTAACTTAAACTCATTTAAATACTTGTAGAAAAGTTACAAAGCTGCTGTCACTTTAAGGCCGAATGCACGGATCCAATACACTGATGCACATCTGATATTCTCACACTGTTCACCTTCACTGAAGACAGAATCAGCTTTGTTTATGTGAATACTCCACTAAATGAGCATTTGGACATCCGTCTTCTTCCATTTTGCTCTAAACTATAAATCAGTGTTTAATAAATGCTGTGAAATCATTGAACTTCACGAGACTCTACAAGAGTGATTCCTGAAAGGCTTTCTGCAAAAACCCAAACACCTTTTAAAGAAGAAAAAAATCATCACTGACTTTCAAAGCTGCGACAGAAACGATTTTCCACTTCGAGGACCTTGATAGAAATGTAGTGGAGTAAAGAGGACGATATTTGTCTTTCAGATGGAGTGAAGTTAAAGTCAGAAGATTACAGAAAAAAGAATACTCCAGTAAAGCACAGAGACTCAAACAGTGAACTTCAGTACAGGACTCGAGTAAATGAGCTGAGGGACGGTCCAGCTCTGGTTAATATAAACAGTGTCTATAACACCCAACAGCAGGTCTCGTGTAAAGATCGTTCAGATCAATATCCCGATGAATAGTTGCTGTCCATGATTAGTTTCTTCTGTGCTGACGAAGGCCGTGTGTGTGTGTGTGTGTGTGTGTGTGTGTGTGTGTGTGTGTGCGCTGAGCTCCCGCAGATCTGTATTAACATGCTAATGTACGGGCTTGTTTTGCTCCGGTTGATTTCTCTTATTGTCACGATAACAGGCAGAAGAGCGACTTCATGCCCGTGGCCATCATTAGCATATTCATGATTCACGCGGAGCAGAAAAGCTGATGCAACGAGACATATGGGAGCTGAAGAAGAGCTGAGATGATGATTCAATGAAATATAATGAACTGGAGAACATTACAAACAACATAAATCACTGTCGTTTCATTCAGACTGAACACAGTGGTTTCGCGCACGACCGAAGCCTCTGCGGATGGAAACTGTTGGCTTCTCCTGTATTGATGACGGCGTATTGATTTCATGTAAATCATGAATATAAACAGGCGAGATAGTTTGCCCAGTTATTCACACTGTGATCGTAATCAATAGTTTTGATCAGATTATTGACATAAACTCCCGCCGGAGTGTCTTGAGTCTGGCGTCCCGCCCGGCTGATTAGCTTTTAAATTGCTTTGTGTGTATTTCAGCTGCGTTTATCAGATTACGTGTGCAGGGAATGAGATCATCATAAAAATGACTGTAGAAATGTTTATCTATACATACCTATGTGTGTGTATACAGTTCATTATTAAATATAACTAAAATAAAAATATTTAAATTAAATACTATTATTAACTAATAACTAAACAATTGTAATTAGTTGAATAATTATTAATATTAATAAATAATAATTAATATTTTAATTAAAAGGTAAAAATATTGAATAATTTTACATTTAATAATTTAATTTTAATCATTCAAAATGTATTTAAATTTTATATTAAATATATATTTTTATTACAATTAATTTAAAGGAAAATATGTATTTTTTAATCAAAGATAAAACATTTTTAATTACTTTTAATTTTTTAATTGGTATAGTTAAAATTCAATGATATATATAAAATTAAAATATAAATTTTTAAATATCTTTTGTATATATATTATTATTATATGATATCACTATATTATATTATAATTATAAAAATCTCAATATTAAATATTATTCAAATGTATTAAATTCTAATTAAAATACTCTTTTTGCTTTTATTTGATTTTAATGAATTCATTAAAATATAATAATTTAATTGTTATTGTTAAAACTTAATTAAAAAATGAATCCAAAACATTTTTTTTCTCAATGACATTTGTACAGTGCATTCTGGGATGTATCCGCTTTTGTGATGTAATGCTGCCATAAAACAGTGTGTGTGTGTGTGTGTGTGTGTATGTTTGTGTGTGAGTGAGAGAGTGTCAGTGTGTGTGTGTGTGTGTGTGTGTGTGTGTGTGTGTGTGTGTGTGTGTGTGTGTGTGTGTAAAGAGGTCTCTCTCTTTAGCTCCGCCCACTGCACGGACTCTGCTTTTTTCTGAAAGAATCGTTTCAGTGTATCTGTCTTTTATAAATCTGATAAACGAAAGACTCTTGTGAGATATGAAGGATCAACACTACTCAATAGATACTCCAGATCAACGTGTGTGTGAGTGTGTGTGTTATGTCCCCATTACGTACATCCATCATCATATTCTCAAGCTCTGGATCACAGCTCAAACACCTGCTGTGATGGATGAGCCGCTTCAGGACGGATGGAGGAAGGACCAGCGACTCGTCCTCCTCACACAGAGCCGTCCATCATGGAGGACAGTCTGTCATCGGATAATGGGGCGGCGATTAAAACCACGCCTGTGTCTGTCAGTCTGTGGTCACACTAATGCACACTAATAAACACACTTTAATGCTTCGGCTCTTTCACCTGCGGGCATGGGATGGAAATGGACAGCGACAAAAAAAAACATAATGCATGAATTAAAGAGATAGTTCACCCAAAAATGAAATGTCTGTCATTAACTCCTCTCCCTAATGTCGCTCCACACCCGTAAGACCTCCGCTCATCTTCACACACAGTTTAAGATATTTTATATTTAGTCTGAGAGCGTATGCAAGTGTATGCACACTATACTGTCCATGTCCAGAAAGGGAATAAAAACATCATCACAGTAGTCCAT
>NC_090196.1:35034885-35099885 GCF_024679245.1 Pseudorasbora parva | reverse complement strand
GAACAGCATAGCAACACCTTAGCAACAACTCAAAACACCCTAGAAACAGCATAGCAATGCCTTAAAATCATCTCAGAACACTCTAGGAACAGCATAGCAACATATCAGAACACTCTAGGAACATCATAGCAACACCTTAGCAACATCTCAGAACGCTCTAGGAACAGCATAGCAATGCCTTAGCATCATCTCAGAACACTCTAGGAACAGCATAGCAACATCTCAAAACACTCTAGGAACAGCATAGCAACACCTTAGCAACATCTCAGAACACTCTAGGAACAGCATAGCAGCACCTTAGCAACATCTCAGAACACTCTCGGAACAGCATAGCAACACCTTAGCAACATCTCAGAACACTATAGGAACAGAATAACAACACTTTAGAAATATCTCAGAACACTCTAGGAACAGCATAGCAACACCTTAGCAACATCTCAGAACACTCTAGGAACAGCATAACAACACTTTAGAAATATCTCAGAACACTCTCGGAACAGCATAGCAACACCTTAGAAATATCTCAGAACACTCTCGGAACAGCATAGCAACACCTTAGAAATATCTCAGAACACTCTAGAAACAGCATAGCAGCACCTTAGCAACATCTCAGAACACTCTAGGAACAGCATAGCAGCACCTTAGCAACATCCCAGAACACTCTAGGAACAGCATAGCAACACCTTAGAAATATCTCAGAACACTCTCGAAACAGCATAGCAGCACCTTAGCAACATCTCAGAACACTCTAGGAACAGCATAACAACACCTTAGCAACATCTCAGAACACTCTAGGAACAGCATAACAGCACCTTAGCAACATCTCAGAACACTCTAGGAACAGCATAGCAACACCTTAGAAATATCTCAGAACACTCTAGGAACAGCATAACAGCACCTTAGCAACATCTCAGAACACTCTAGGAACAGCATAGCAGCACCTTAGCAACATCTCAGAACACTCTAGGAACAGCATAGCAACACCTTAGCAACATCTCAGAACACTCTAGGAACTGCATAGCAGCACCTTAGCAACATCTCAGAACACTCTAGGAACAGCATAGCAGCACCTTAGCAACATCTCAGAACACTCTAGGAACAGCATAGCAACACCTTAGAAATATCTCAGAACACTCTAGGAACAGCATAACAGCACCTTAGCAACATCTCAGAACACTCTAGGAACAGCATAGCAGCACCTTAGCAACATCTCAGAACACTCTAGGAACTGCATAGCAACACCTTAGCAACATCTCAGAACACTCTAGGAACAGCATAGCAACACCTTAGAAATATTTCAGAACACTCTAGGAACAGCATAGCAGCACCTTAGCAACAACTCAGAACATTCTAGGAACAGCATAGCAACACCTTAGAAATATCTAAGAACACTCTAGGAACAGCATAACAGCACCTTAGCAACATCTCAGAACACTCTAGGAACAGCATAACAACACTAGAAATTTCTCAGAACACTCTAGGAACAGCATAGCAACACCTTAGAAATATCTCAGAACACTTTCGGAACAGCATAGCAGCACCTTAGCAACATCTCAGAACACTCTAGGAACAGCATAGCAACACCTTAGAAATATCTCAGAACACTCTAGGAACAGCATAGCAGCACCTTAGCAACATCTCAGAACACTCTAGGAACAGCATAGCATCACCTTAGCAACATCTCAGAACACTCTAGGAACAGCATAGCAACACCTTAGAAATATCTCAGAACACTCTCGGAACAGCATAGCAGCACCTTAGCAACATCTCAGAACACTCTAGGAACAGCATAGCAACACCTTAGAAATATCTCAGAACACTCTAGGAACATCATAGCAGCACCTTAGCAACAACTCAGAAAACTCTAGGAACATCATAGCATCACCTTAGCAACAACTCAGAACACTCTAGGAACACCATAGCAGCACCTTAGCAACAACTCAGAACACTCTAGGAACAGCATAGCAGCACCTTAGCAACAACTCAGAACACTCTAGGAACATCATAGCATCACCTTAGCAACAACTCAGAACACTCTAGGAACATCATAGCAGCACCTTAGCAACAACTCAGAACACTCTAGGAACAGCATAGCAGCACTTTAGCAACAACTCAGAACACTCTAGGAACAGCATAGCAACACCTTAGAAATATCTCAGAACACTATAGGAATATTATAGCAACATCTCAGAACACTATAGGAACAGCATAGCAACACCTTAGAAATATCTCAGAACACTCTAGGAACAGCATAGCAACACCTTAGCAACAACTCAAAACACCCTAGAAACAGCATAGCAATGCCTTAAAACCATCTCAGAACACTCTAGGAATAGCATAGCAACATATCAGAACACTCTAGGAACATCATAGCAACACCTTAGCAACATCTCAGAACGCTCTAGGAACAGCATAGCAATGCCTTAGCATCATCTCAGAACACTCTAGGAACAGCATAGCAACATCTCAAAACACTCTAGGAACAGCATAGCAACACCTTAGCAACATCTCAGAACACTCTAGGAACAGCATAGCAGCACCTTAGCAACATCTCAGAACACTCTCGGAACAGCATAGCAACACCTTAGCAACATCTCAGAACACTATAGGAACAGAATAACAACACTTTAGAAATATCTCAGAACACTCTAGGAACAGCATAGCAACACCTTAGCAACATCTCAGAACACTCTAGGAACAGCATAACAACACTTTAGAAATATCACAGAACACTCTCGGAACAGCATAGCAACACCTTAGAAATATCTCAGAACACTCTCGGAACAGCATAGCAGCACCTTAGCAACATCTCAGAACACTCTAGGAACAGCATAGCAACACCTTAGAAAGATCTCAGAACACTCTAGGAACAGCATAGCAGCACCTTAGCAACATCTCAGAACACTCTAGGAACAGCATAGCAGCACCTTAGCAACATCCCAGAACACTCTAGGAACAGCATAGCAGCACCTTAGCAACAACTCAGAACACTCTAGGAACAGCATAGCAGCACCTTAGCAACATCTCAGAACACTCTAGGAACAGCATAGCAACACCTTAGAAATATCTCAGAACACTCTCGGAACAGCATAGCAGCACCTTAGCAACATCTCAGAACACTCTAGGAACAGCATAGCAACACCTTAGAAATATCTCAGAACACTCTAGGAACAGCATAACAGCACCTTAGCAACATCTCAGAACACTCTAGGAACAGCATAGCAGCACCTTAGCAACATCTCAGAACACTCTAGGAACAGCATAGCAACACCTTAGCAACATCTCAGAACACTCTAGGAACAGCATAGCAACACCTTAGAAATATCTTAGAACACTCTAGGAACAGCATAGCAACACCTTAGCAACATCTCAGAACACTCTAGGAACAGCATAACAACACCTTAGCAACATCTCAGAACACTCTAGGAACAGCATAGCAACACCTTAGCAACATCTCAGAACACTCTAGGAACAGCATAGCAACACCTTAGAAATATCTCAGAACACTCTAGGAACAGCATAACAGCACCTTAGCAACATCTCAGAACACTCTAGGAACAGCATAACAACACTAGAAATATCTCAGAACACTCTAGGAACAGCATAGCAGCACCTTAGCAACATCTCAGAACACTCTAGGAACAGCATAGCAACACCTTAGAAATATCTCAGAACACTCTAGGAACAGCATAGCAGCACCTTAGCAACATCTCAGAACACTCTAGGAACAGCATAGCATCACCTTAGCAACATCTCAGAACACTCTAGGAACAGCATAGCAACACCTTAGAAATATCTCAGAACACTCTCGGAACAGCATAGCAGCACCTTAGCAACATCTCAGAACACTCTAGGAACAGCATAGCAACACCTTAGAAATATCTCAGAACACTCTAGGAACAGCATAGCAACACCCTAGCAACATCTCAGAACACTCTAGGAACAGCATAGCAGCACCTTAGAAATATCTCAGAACACTCTAGGAACAGCATAGCAACACCCTAGCAACATCTCAGAACACTCTAGGAACAGCATAGCAACACCTTAGAAATATCTCAGAACACTCTAGGAACAGCATAGCAGCACCTTAGCAACATCTCAGAACACTCTAGGAACAGCATAGCAGCACCTTAGCAACATCTCAGAACACTCTAGGAACTGCATAGCAGCACCTTAGCAACATCTCAGAACACTCTAGGAACAGCATAGCAGCACCTTAGCAACATCTCAGAACACTCTAGGAACAGCATAGCAGCACCTTAGCAATATCTCAGAACACTCTAGGAACAGCATAGCAACACCCTAGCAACATCTCAGAACACTCTAGGAACAGCATAGCAGCACCTTAGAAATATCTCAGAACACTCTAGGAACAGCATAGCAACACCCTAGCAACATCTCAGAACACTCTAGGAACAGCATAGCAACACCTTAGAAATATCTCAGAACACTCTAGGAACAGCATAGCAACACCTTAGAAATATCTCAGAACACTCTAGGAACAGCATAGCAACACCCTAGCAACATCTCAGAACACTCTAGGAACAGCATAGCAACACCCTAGCAACATCTCAGAACACTCTAGGAACAGCATAGCAATACCCTAGCAACAAATGACCCTAGAAACTGCTTAGCAACTGCTTAGTTCTTATTCATATTTGGAATTATATTTTATTTTATGTTTGTTTATACTTAAATTTTAGGTAAAATTTTTGTTATTTATAAAAATGTCTACATACTATTTATATTTGTTTATATATACTATTATATATACATACTATTTATATTTTCTTTTTTTTTTGTTTTTGTTTAATTGATCTAGTTTTAGTTATAAACAGTATTTTATTTAATTTGAGTACTGTAGTAAAACGATCATGTGAAGCACCGGAGGTCTCTAACCTCAGATGTTAAGGAGCCACTTTGGAGAGTTTTCCTGAGCACTTGAACCTTTAACCCTCCGCTTTATTTCCAGGATGCCCTCACCCGATCGCCTGTGGGTTCAAAGCCATGTGAACCCTGGGCCCGGCGGGGTCAAAGGTCACGCTCCACAGGGCAGCACAATCCAGAGACGTTTAACGGCTCAATCAGAGAACGAGACTCAACGTTGCAAATTACTGGGATGGTATTAGATGGTAAAATATCATATGCACCACAGTGCTGAGTGATTACCATATTCATATTTTTACATTGTACATATGGCAAATGAATGCTTAAGATCTATGAATAATGAGCATAAACACGTCAGAAAAAGAGAAACTGGCATCTAAATGACGACAACCACAACAGAACGATCTCAATGCAAGTTGTGCAGCATAATTCAGCATAAGTCCCCCTGGGGCACACACATCTTCTGAAGAAGGACCCGTTTCTGAAAGACTCACCTCAAGAAAACCAAACCAACATGATTTTAAGATGTCTGCCACGATGACGCTTTGATTTATGCTTTCAGAAGCAAATTCTCTCCGTGTTAAAGGTTGAAACTCGTTTTACAGCAGCGAGCGTCATAAAGCGTCATTCCGAACATGCTCTACCTTTGAGTCTTGACATTTTGAACCCTAAATGTGAAGAATGTTGCTCCTCACTAAAAACTGCTATGGTAAAACTTGGTGATTCAAACGGATGGAGATTTTATATTTACATTTAATCATTTAGCAGATGCTTTTATCCAAAGCGACTTACAAAAAGGGGAGAGCAATAGAAGCCTTTTTTTTTCCAGATAAACAAACAGAAAATGTAATTGGATAGTTAAGAGCTAGTCTTTATTGGTCAGGTGCAGTTGGAAAAGTTGTGTCTGAAGAAAGATGTGTCTTAAGATGTTTTTTGAAAATGGCTACAGCTGCACGAATTAAGATCGGCAGGTCATTCTGGAGTTATATGCCAACAATATGAGAGCAAAAAAGCTTTAGTGTGACTTCGAGACTGGACTGAGCTAGAGTCAGCTGCTGTTATTTCTCCCACTATTCTGTCGACTTTACAGATCAAACAAGCAAACCATCAAACCCACACAACACACTTAACTCAGCTCACGGAGTGTGTTCAAGACATTTCACACTCACTGCTCGCTTGTCAACACAACTGACGGACTTATTCAGGAGCAAACAGTCCCAAAAGAACATGCTATTGCTTTTTCTGACCTCACAAGAGAGCTGAGTTCTCAGTTGATTAATTACGTCTCAAATGTTTCTCCTAAAATTCCTGTGGAGAAATAAGAACAGTCACCAGTCATCCATTAAAATGAATGATCATTTGATGAGAACTCATATTGAAATCTCTGACTTTATAACGCAGACTTTCAATCTGTATTCAATGTCACTCCAGAATCATTTGAGACATTAATGGGATTTCACTGGTACGGTGTGCTCTGTTTCTCACACTGCCATATTTCCCTCCTTCAGTGTTCACAGACGGCATCCTGGGAAGGCTTTAATGGCCACATGACTTGATGGATGTGTGTTCCGACGGCCCTCCGTCTCCTGGAAGAATTACTCCATACATCACTGTAATAGAGTCCACCGAGGCTTTGACTGCCGACAATTAAACGCTAAAAGCTCCACAAACGAACCGCTTCTGGGAAACCCAGCCACTCTTTAGTCACTGCTAAGGGTCAATTAGCCGGTGCTAATGAAATAATCAGAGCCAAACGGGTCTTAACCAGCAAACAAAACATACTCACATACTTAATATAACATAAGTTGTACTGAACTTTAGCATTTAAATAACTAAAGTTAAATGTAAAATGCCACTGTTGGCTTTATCATTTTGTTCAGAAGACACTAGAAACCAGTCAAAACACATTTGCAACCACAATGCAACACTCTAGCAACCATTCAAAACACCTTTGTTTGAATGGTTGCATCTTTCCACAACCATTCAAACATTGTTGCCGCCACATAGCAACACCTTAGCAATCAGTCAAATCACCTTTGAAACTATTCAAAACACTTAACAGAGCAACACCCTAGCAACCAGTCAAATCACCTTTGCAACCAGTCAAAACACTTCTGCAGTCACATAGCAAAACCCTAGCAACCAGTCAAAACACCTTTGCAGCCACATAGCAACACCCAAGCAACCAGTCAAAACACTTTTGCAGCCACAAAGCAAAACCCTAGCAACCAGTCAAAACACTTTTGCAGCCACATAGCAACACCCAAGCAACCAGTCAAAACACTTTTGCAGCCACAAAGCAAAACCCTAGCAACCAGTCAAAACACTTTTGCAGCCACATAGCAACACCCTAGCAACCAGTCAAAACACCTTTGCAGCCGCATAGCAACACCCAAGCAACCAGTCAAAACACTTTTGCAGCCACAAAGCAAAACCCTAGCAACTAGTCAAAACACCTTTGCATCCACACAGCAATGCCCTAGCAAACAATCAAAACACCTTTGGAGCCACATAGCAACACGTAAGCAACCAGTCAAAACACAGTTGCCACCACCAGAACACCCTAGAAACATCATAGCAACACCCAAGTAACCAGTCAAAACACATTTGCCAGAACCAGAACACCCTAGAAACAACATAGCAACCAGTCAAAAACACATTTGCAGCCACCTAGCAACACCCCAGCAACCAGTCAAAAACATTTTGCGACCACCAAAACAAACAAAAAATAAGAAAAAAATAAAAATAAAAACCTGACTCATTGTTTATATACGGCTAAATGTGCTTCTCTTTGCATAGGAATTTTTCAACAAACTAAAGTTTGGATGTGAATGTAGAATGCACCAGCTGACTTTATCTTTGTGGTCTTCACAGTTTCGGTTAAAATCTAAATATCAATCAGCTGGCTGGAAATAATGAGCCAACTGTCTTCCGTATGGCCCTATATGAAGTCACGAGAGCAGCGTCAGTGAGCGCGTGCTGAATGAGGGCCCTGTTCCACAAGAATAAACATTTACACACGGTGACACCTGGATTTATGAAGGTTATTTATTATTTATTTTCTTTGAGGGAGGAAAGAAAAGAAACACGACACCTCTTCCAGACTGATTAACCTTAAACCTGTAGGTTAACAACTTCATGACCAATCAAATGTATATTTGAGCGTGGGGAGAGAGCTGAAGTAAAGCACTGCAGGAATGGGAGTGGACACATTCAGACATATTATGGGCTGGATTCATCATGCTGCACAGCGCACAGGAGTCTAGACCACAAACTCTCACTCTAGACGCTTATTTAAACCCTAGCGTGAACCATAAAACACACAACGTGTGTTATTGAGTCACTTTCCTGTGTGCTCAGATACGGATGTTAAAAATCACAAATGAGACTTCTTTTCAGTCGTTTATCCTAGACCACGAAAACGAGACAGAATGGAGAAACAGAGTCTCAGATGTTTCTTCTGTAATCTCAGACATGCCTCTTCTATCATTCTTCTATCAAGAGATTCTCCCTCAGATTTGCTCAGGTCATGATATCAATGTGAAATCAAACATTTATCATCAAATGATCTTCTCTACAATCATTTTATAGCACTATACTCCTAATGGATGACTCATTTGGGCATGTTTTAATTTTTATAGAGAATTCTAGGGGAAATAAATATATGCAACAATACAAAGAATTCCACACATGCATTTCCCCCTCCACCACACGCACACACACAAGCACACACACACACACACACACACACACACACACACACACACACACACACACACACACACACACACACACACACACACACACACAGCAGTGTATGCACTGTCAGATGTGTTCTGTGTTCTGCTCTCTGGCCTTATATGGACTCAGTTATGTGGACCTGTGGATATCTGATCTACAACAGCAAATGGAAAACAGCCGCTAATCCTGAACTAACCAGGAGAAGGAAAAAGAAGGTGAGTGAAACAAAGGTCCAACATTAACTCAGAAGACTTTGCAACCACCAGATTAACATTGCAGCAACATAGCAACACCCTAGCAACCAGTCACAACACCTTTACAACCACATAGCAAAACCCTAGCAACCGGTCACAACACCTTTACAACCACATAGCAACACCCTAGCAACCGGTCACAACACCTTTTCAACCACATAACAACACCCCAGCAACCAGTCAAAAAACCTTTGCAGCCACATAGAAACACCCTAGAAATCGGTCACAACATCTTTACAACCACATAGTAACACCCGAGCAACCAGTAAAAACACCTTTACAACCACATAGTAACATCCAAGCAACCAGTAAAAACACCTTTACAACCACATAGTAACATCTGAGCAACCAGTAAATAAACCTTTACAACCACATAGCAACACCCTAGTAACCGGTCAGAAAACCTTTAAAACCACATACCACCATCTTAGCAACCAGTCAAAACACCTTTGAAGCTACATAGCAACACCCAACCAACCAGTCAAAACACATTTGAAGCCACAAAGCAACACCCAACCAACCAGTCAAAACACCTTTGCAGCCACATAGCAACACCCTAGCAACCAGTCACAACACCTTTGCAGCCCAATATGTAGCAACACCCAAGCAACCAGTAAAACACTTTTGTAACCACAAAGCAACACACTAGCAACTAGTCAAAACACCTCTGCAGACACATATGTAGCAACATCCAAGCAACCGGTCGCAACACCTTTGTAGCCACATAGCAACACCCAACCAACCAGTCACACACCTTTACAACCACCAGAACACCCTAGCAACCAGCCAGAACATTTTTGCAACCACTAGAATACACTAGCAACCACATAGCAACCTCCCAGCAACCAGTCAAATAATTTTATTTACAGAACCCAGTTAAGCTGTGACCTGGCTCCGGCTGAGGATCACGAAGGACTTTCAGAAAACACTGTACGGTTATTTCCCACAAGATGAAAGGATGGCATCTTTACATCCTGCAAACTGTCGACAGCATGTCTCACTTTCAGGTCAAAGGGCACTGCAGACGTCAGCGGAGACTGGAACCCTGGAGCAGAGAGAGAGAGAGAGAGAGAGAGAGAGAGAGAGAGAGAGAGAGAGAGAGAGAGAGAGAGAGAGAGAGAGAGAGAGAGAGAGAGAGAGAGAGAGAGAGAGAGAGAGAGAGAGAGAGAGAGAGAGAGAGAGAGAGAGAGAGAGAGAGAGAGAGAGAGAGAGAGAGAGAGAGAGAGAGAGTGAGTTCCTCCAACTCCCATAATGCCCTGAAGACATTAACATGAAATCAAGGCAAGTAACACAAGTCAGGGCATTTCCTGTCTTAATTGAAAACCTCAGCCAATCAGAAGTAGTGTTTAATATGTTACGTAGTGAGCCAATGAGATTTCACAGTGGGCGGAGCTTGAGACAACTGCAGTAGGAGCTCATATGAACATATTATCACTCATATTATCACTCATTATGAGTTCTCGTCTTTCACATGATCAGCCACTGCACCGGCTGTGCTGTCTATAAGCCTCCACTCAGCAGTCCACATAACTTATGTGCCTGTTTGGATGGATTTTGCACACCACAGCAGAAGCATTCACGCTGAAACTGACAGAAAATGATCTACAGATGTGCTGAATCTTCACAATATCTGCAGACATGGAGACAGTTTGATGAGCTTCAGACGGAGCTGAGGAGCATCCGCTGAGACCACCGATCACAGCAGACATTGTGTCACAGTTTAAAGGGATAGTTCAGCCAAAAATGAGCCTGTGATGTTGATCTGTTGACCTCCAGAGTGTCCGAGATGTAGGTGTGTTTGTTTCTTCAGGAGAACACAAATGAAGATTTTTAACTAACCCTGCTCCTATAATTAATATAATTATAATTAATGTCAATGGGGTGTATTTCTATGAGAGTAAAAAACACACAGACATTCGAATCCATATTAAACCCTGAGGCTCGTGGAGACACATTGATGTACAGATGATCAACAGAAACTGACCAATGATATCATCAGGGCGGGCTTTAGCCGATGACGGACAGATGATCAACAGAAACTGACCAATGAGATCATCAGGGAATGATGATCAACAGAAACTGACCAATGAGATCATCAGGGCGGGCTTTAGACGATGATGGACAGATGATCAACAGAAACTGACCAATGAGATCATCATGGCCGGCTTTAGCCAATGACGACAGATGATCAACAGAAACTGACCAATGAGATCATCAGTGCGGGCTTTAGCCGATGACGGACAGATGATCAACAGAAACTGACCAATGAGATCATCATGGCCGGCTTTAGCCAATGACGACAGATGATCAACAGAAACTGACCAATGAGATCATCAGGGCGGGCTTTAGACGATGACGGACAGATGATCAACAGAAACTGACCAATGAGATCATCAGGGCGGGCTTTAGACGATGACGGACAGATGATCAACAGAAACTGACCAATGAGATCATCAGGGCGGGCTTTAGCTGATGACGGACAGATGATCAACAGAAACTGACCAATGAGATCATCAGGGCGGGCTTTAGCCGATGACGACAGAGGATCAACAGAAACTGACCAATGAGATCATCAGGGTGATGATGGCGACAAATTGACTCCACATTCCGGAAACAAATGGCGTTTGTGGGGTAAAATGTGTGTTATTTTGGCAAGGTTGCTGCTAAAATTGTCATTCCTGGGTCTATATTTCCCATAATTGAGGTCGCTTCAACCCGCGGACATGGAAAACAACCGGCGGGAAAACCGCGGACTTGGCAACACAGTGCAGTTGAATTCTGTTGACATTTGCCATAATCACAGCCCAATGGAGCATCAGACTCATGTTCTGACTAGAGCTGAGTATGACCACGTCAAGCTAGAATAAAGGTAAAATATTTTTAAAAATACAGCGTTTAAAAAAAACCCCAAAAAAGTATTAAGACATGTTATACTGCGCCCCATAAACCCAACCAAGCCTAGAAAAAAACACGGAACAACCCTTTTAAGTAGCACAGAAGCTGTTTTTGAGTGGTTTAGTGTGTGTAACAGGCTCATCTGTGCCTCCTGAGCCCAGCAGGTCCTGCTGTGTTTGGGGTCCACAGGCTTCAATCAGACCCGTCCCAGAGCGGCTCCTGACAGCTGGCCCTCGAAGCCTTCGGAGCCGGGCCTCCCTCAGGATCTGGCTCTTAATCCCCATCAGATTAACCCAATGCCTGCTCTCTATTTACACAACATACGGCCTCTTCAAACCCCACAAAAACGGCCTTTTAAAAGCTGTGCCTGTAGGCAAACACTCAGATAATCTTTCCATAACACGTTTATGGCAGCCCTTGTGACCCCAAACCAACGTTAACCCTATTTAACCCAATTTACACCTTATAAGGAAAAAAAAAATCATGCTTTGGTAAATCATTAAGATCATGCAATGGCAAAATTAAGAGATGAAAAGACAACATATGACTTAAGAAATCATGTGCAATTGTCCAAACTAATGACATTAAATCTGATTATTCTCATTCCAATCGTTCATCGCGCTAATGTCTCTCATCTCTAAGATAGTGTCCTAATATAGCCTTTACTGTAATTAAAGCCTTCAGCAACGCATAAACATAAACTCACCCTGAGCAGCTTCTGTCCGTCTAAGGCCCTGTCCACACGAACACGGGGATTTTCAAAACCGCAGCTTTTTCTACACGGTTTGGCTGTTCGTCCACACGCAAACGCTGTATCCGGTTACTAAAACCGGACTTTTTTGAAAACTCCGGCCAGGGTGAAGATTTTTAGAAACTCCAGTTACAGGCGTTGTCGTGTAGATGGTGAAACCGGAGATTTCGGCTTTTTAAATTGAAGTGTGCGCCGTTCTCTCTTTTGTGTGATATCAGATTTTCCACATCTCCTTTTGATTTACGTGAGTCGAGTCTATGTGGTGGACTTCACTAACAGCGCTTATCACATGTATATCCTACAGATACATGTTCAGTTATTTCATTGTATTGCAGAACAAAGGCGCCAGAATGCAATAACACAAAATAGTAAAGCAATGTGAAGCTATTACAGTCCACTTCGGCCCTGCACCTGTGTACACCTGTCACTGAGTCCAAAGCAAAGGAACTTGTAGGAAGTGTTTCACTGAGCCCATGGCATCCCTCAGTCAGTGCAATGTGCATCGGTGCAGTGAATGGGACCCATGTGGAAATCAGGCAGCCAATCATAGCGTAGTTTTGCGTTCTCATGTGGACAGATTTTTTTTAAAACCGTGCTTGTGTGGACGCGATTGTTTTTTAAAACAGAGGAAGAAAAACTCCGGTAATAAAAATACCTGTGTACGTGTGGACTAGGCCTAAAACTGTCCTGCTAGAGATCAAGCCCATGCCTCGAGTTCAGCGTACAACACTTATGGCTTTAAGAAATTATTTAAGCATTTATTTAGGTGGATATGGAAGCCCATTTACACCTCATAAGAAAAAAAATCCATGATTTTTTAAGTCATTATGACAATGCAAAGCCAAAATTATGACATGCTAAATCAATGAGATGAAAAGTCAAAATATGACCTAAACATTGAAATCCTGATTTTAAGTCATAATTATGACAAAAACTTGAAATTATTTATTTAAAAGTCAATTATGACATAAAAGTTGAAATTATAAAAGTTGAAATTATGACAAAAAATTAAAATTATGAGCTAAAACGTTGAAATCCTGATGTAAAAATTTCCAATTTTAAATTTCAAATATGGCTTATAAAGTTCAAATATGGCTTATAAAGTCAATGATGACATTCAGTGCATCCAGAAAGTATTCACAACACTTTTTACAACATTTTAGTCATAAGTTTTACATGTTACAGCCTTATTCCAAAACTGATTAAATTCATTATTGTCCTCACAGTTCTACAAACGATACCCCACAATGACAACGTGAAAGAAGTTAGGATTTGAAATCTTTTAAAAATAAAAATCACATGAACAAGTATTCCCAGTCTTTGCCATGACACTCAAAATTAAGTTTCCACTGATCATCCTTGAGATGTTTCTACAGCTTGACTGGAGTCCACCTGTGGCAGATTCAGCTGATTGGACATGGTTTGGAAAGGCACACACCTGTCAATATAAGGACCCACAGTTAACAGTGCATGTCAGAGCACAAACCAAGAAGCCATGAAGTCCAAGTTTTGTATCTAGACCTCCAAGACAAGATTTTATTAAGATCTGGGGAAGGTACAGAAACATTTTTCCAGCTGTGGGTCTCAATGAGCACGGGGTCCTCTATCATCCAGAAATCAAGAAGTTTGGACCACCAGGACTCTTTCTAGAGCTGCCGTCCGGCCAAACGGAGCGATTGGGGGAGAAGGGCCTTAGTCAGGGAGGAGATCAATAACCTGATGGTCAGTCTGACAGAGCTCCATCATTACTCTCTGGAGAGAGGAGAACCTTCCAGAAGAACAGCCATCTCTGCAGCACTCCATCAATCAGTCCTGTGTGGAAGAGCAGCCAGACGGAAGACACTCCTCAGTGAAAGCCCGTCTGGAGTTTGCCAAAAGGCTCCTGAAGGACTCTCAGACCATGAGAAAAACAATTACCTGGTCTAAGGAAACAAATATTGAACTCTTTGACCTGAATGGCAAGCATCATGTGGAGGAAACAGGCACCGCTCATCCCCTGGCCAATCCCATCCCTACAGTGAAGCATGGTGGTGGCAGCATCATGCTGTGGGGGTGTTTTCAGCAGCAGGAGCTGGGAGACTAGTCAGGATTGAGGGAAAGATGAATGCGGGAATGTACAGAGACATCCTTGATGAAAACCTCCTCCAGAGCACTCTGGACCTCTGACTGGGGTGAAAGTTCATCTCCCAACAAGACAATGAGCCAAGATAACGCAGCCAAGATAACACAGGAGTGGCTATGGGATGACTCTGGGAATGTCCTCGAGTGGCCCAGCCAGAGCCCAGACTTGAACCCGATTGAACATCTCTGGAGAGCTTTAAAAATGGCTATGCATAGATGCTCCCCATCCAACCTGATGGAGCTTGAGAGATCCTGCAAAGAAGAATGGGGGAAACTGCCCAAAAATGTGTGTGCCAAGCTTGTAGCATCAAACTCAAAAAGACTTAAGGCTGTAATTAGTGCCAAAGGGGCTTCAACCAAGTATTGAGCAAAACTGTGAATACTCGTGGACATTAGATTTTTAACATATTTGCAAAGATTTCAAACAAACTTCTTTCGCATTGTCATTATGGGGTATTGTTTTTAGAAGTGAGTGAAAAAAATAATAATTTTAATCCATTTTGGAACAACGCTCTAACATAACAAAAATTGGAAAAAGTGAAGCGCTGTGAATACTTTCTGGTTTGCACTGTATCTAGTTGTGGGTTTTCAGAGCATTTCAAGCCCTTTATCACAGACGTGCTCCTAAAGGAAAGTGGGAAGCGGTTCCCTCGGAGCAGGAATGCTGATTCCTGCCTTTCTGCAGGATTAGAGCGTTTATTGGCTTTGGTAAGTGGATTCTGTAAGTAGAACCAGGTGTGGGTGTTTGAGAGTCCTTCAGTGAACAGTGTTTTACTGTACTTACAGCCATTCTCTCCTCACCGCGTGTTTCGCTCAGCCCGTGCCGTAGTAGACCATGTGTTCTCCATATCATCTTTATTCATACTGGACGTGTGCTTGAATGAGAAGCTTTCTTGGCTCTCGCCGTCCATCCAGAATCGCCTGGTCAACCTCCAGCCGTATTCCAATCCGTCTGGTTATTTGTTCAGAAAGAGCCAATGATCTTATCGAGTAAAGAGGATGTGTGAAGGACTGCTGAAGCATGCAAGTTTAACACATGATATTCATAATTTAAAGCTAAAACAAGCTTTTCCAGGCAGGCTTAAAAGTGCCATTGGCATGAAGCCTATACAAAAAATAAATAAATAAATAAATATGGAAGAGATCTGATACAGATGCGAATGTTCCTCACCCGCAGCATCATCTGACTTCAGGAATCATATTGCGAAATTGTCCAAACTGATAACATTACATCTGATTCATTCTCATTCCAATTGTTCATTGAATGATTGTATGATACAAACAAAGCACAGCTTCTCCAACATTACTTGAGGACAAGGAACATTATCCATATGTGGTTTAATATCCCACTAATGTCTCTCATCTCTAAGATAGTGTCCTAATATAGCCTTTAATAAAAGCTTTCAGCAACTCCGAGAAACATAAACTCACCCTGAGCGGCTTCTGTCCGCCTAAAACTGTCCTGCTAGAGATCAAGCCCATGCCTCGAGTTCAGCGTATGACACTTATGGCTTTAAGAAATTATTTCTTAAAAGGGGCGGTGAAATGCTGTTTCCTGCACACTGAGCTTTACACTGTTAAAGACTTGGATTCCCATCCTAAACATAGTCAAAGTTTCAAAAACTAATGTTGGACGTTTGATGGAGTATTTCTGTGTCAAAAATACTCCTTCCGGTTTCTCACAAGTTTCGGAGAGTTTTTTTCGAGTATGGGTCGGCTTGACGTTAATAGAGCGGAAGGTCCTTGTATGGGCCGTACGGGCTCTTCTCCCGGTAGGGTGCGCGCGCGCGACTAGAGCGAGAGAGGAAACGCACGCCCCATAAACACTCTCAGCTGCAGATCCAGTCGTCCGTGAACACTTCTGTCGCGCCGCGCTCCACTTTATTCCTATGGGTGACGTCAAGCGACTTCAACGCTTCAGCACAGCATTCTGGGAAGGCAGCGCTGCATTTGAACCGATTTGAACGCAGAAATGACGGGAAGCTTCACAACATCGCTTCAGTCGCGTCTCAAAGTGGATCTCCACGGTCACTGCTGTCAGGACTTCACCAAATCATACCAAAGAAGTGTGTTTCTGACGGAGCGGTCCCAGCGATAAAGGTTCGGTCCTGCTTTGGAAGCAGCCGGTGAGTTAAACTGCTTCAGATGTCTGTGCTGTCGGCTATCGTCGCGTGAGTAAACATCAGTAAACGACACGATCGCGTAAAACGTTAGTCAATTAATCAATGGAGCATGCGATCTATGGTGTGTGTTTAAATACATTTGTTCAGCTGACCACTATAGGTGTCAGTTTGATTATTGTAAAACCACCTCAAACTTAAACCTAGCGTTCTCACAAAGCGTGCTTCGTCAGTCAAATGCGCTAACGGACTCCATTGCTGTTCTCTGTATAACGTTACACTAGTCTGACGTGCAAAACCGTTTTGCTTGCTACTGCTAAGGTTTAGTCTCATACAATAGTCCATAAACCGAATCATGTCCTCATAAACTGCGAGTAAACACACACAAATGTTGACAGGCCACTAAATACAGTCCACACCACAGAGACGGACGTCCTGCTGCTGCTGTTTCTCCTGTTCAGTTTATTTCAGCCTCCGGATCTGATTCTGTATTAGTTGAATCTGATTGATAGCCATGGTTTATTAGAGTAATGTTTTCTTTTCCACGCATGACGATGTCAGCTTTCAGAAGCTCTCGTGCTGTAGCTCTGCGCTCGTCATTGTTTAGCTCCGCCCACTCTATACGCCTCCAGGCGCTCGTCATTCTTTAGCTCCGCCCACTCGAAACGCCTCCAGGCGCTCGTCATTCTTTAGCTCCGCCCACTCGATACGCCTCCAGGCGCTCGTCATTCTTTAGCTCCGCCCACTCGATACGCCTCCAGGCGCTCGTCATTCTTTAGCCCCGCCCACTCGATACGCCTCCAGGCACTCGTCATTATTTAGCTCCGCCCACTCGATACGCCTCCAGGCGCTCGTCATTCTTTAGCTCCGCCCACTCGATACGCCTCCAGGCGCTCGTCATTCTTTAGCTCCGCCCACTCGATATGCCTCCAGGCGCTCGTTTTTTTCCGGAAAGACTCGGTACAGTCTATCTTTCTTTTATAAATATAATAAAACTAAAGACTTTTCGGAGATATGAAGGATGCAATACTACTCTATAGGTACTCAAGATTGACATGAGATTGACTGAAACTGAGTGTTTCACCGCCCCTTTAAGCATTTATTTAGGTGGATATGGAAGCCCATTTACACCTCATAAGAAAAAAAAATCCTTGCTTTTGTAAGTCATTATGACATACTTCGTCAAAATATGACTTAAACATTGAAATTATGACAAGGGAAATTATGAGAAGAAAGTGAAATTATGACAAAAGTTGAATTTATAACATAAAAAGTAAATTATGATGTAAAAGTTGAAATGATAAAAAATTGAAATTATGATAAAAAGTCGAAATTATGACAAAGTTAAAATTATGATATAAAAATGTAAATTATGACATAGTTGAAATTATGACTTTTTTAAAATTGAAATAAAAGAGTTAAATTATGACAAAAAGTTAGCCTGACGTGGTCATCCTCAGCTCTAGTCAGAATATGAGTCTGATGCTCATTGGGCTGTGATTATGGGGCGTGTTTCAACCCAACCAGGAAAGACCTCGATTGGACAGACCGACAACCAATCAGAGCAGCGGAGTGACGCATTGTCAAACGTCAACAGAGCTCAACTGCACTGTGTTGCCAAGTCCGCAATGTTTTCCGCGGGTTGTTTTCTATGTCCGCAGGATGAAGCGACTATTATGTGATACATAGACCCATGAGCGCAAATTTTAGCAGCAAGCTTGCCAAAATAACACATTTTACCCACCAAACACCTTTTTTTTCCGGAGAACCCCCTGAGAAGCTATTGTTTAGGGCTAGTAGTTGGCGGGTTTTGTTGTAAAAACTTGGCAACCCTGTCTGCACATGCGCTGAAATAAAACGATCTTTGCCGGTGTTGTAAAAAAATAAAATAATTTAATAATACACAGAGTACTTACCCAACATGATCATCATTTCTGAGAGAAATAGTGAAGGTGATGGAGATACGAACAAGCTCTCTGTTCAGCATTCAAACAAATATAACCCAAGCCCCTTTGATGACGTGATGATTACGTTACTGTTGATCATCTGTCCGTCATCGGCTAAAGCCCGCCCTGATGATCTCATTGGTCAGTTTCTGTTGATCATCTGTCCGTCATCGGCTAAAGCCCGCCCTGATGATCTCATTGGTCAGTTTCTGTTGATCATCTGTCCGTCATCGGCTAAAGCCCGCCCTGATGATCTCATTGGTCAGTTTCTGTTGATCATCTGTCCGTCATCGGCTAAAGCCCGCCCTGATGATCTCATTGGTCAGTTTCTGTTGATCATCTGTCCGTCATCGGCTAAAGCCCGCCCTGATGATCTCATTGGTCAGTTTCTGTTGATCATCTGTCCGTCCTCGGCTAAAGCCCGCCCTGATGATCTCATTGGTCAGTTTCTGTTGATCATCTGTCCGTCCTCGGCTAAAGCCCGCCCTGATGATCTCATTGGTCAGTTTCTGTTGATCATCTGTCCGTCATCGGCTAAAGCCCGCCCTGATGATCTCATTGGTCAGTTTCTGTTGATCATCTGTCCGTCATCGTCTAAAGCCCGCCCTGATGATCTCATTGGTCAGTTTCTGTTGATCATCTGTCCATCATCGGCTAAAGCGGGCCCTGATGATCTCATTGGTCAGTTTCTGTTGATCATCTGTTCATCATCGGCTAAAGCCCGTCCTGATGATCTCATTGGTCAGTTTCTGTTGATCATCTGTCCGTCATCGGCTAAAGCCCGCCCTGATGATCTCATTGGTCAGTTTCTGTTGATCATCTGTCCGTCCTCGGCTAAAGCCCGCCCTGATGATCTCATTGGTCAGTTTCTGTTGATCATCTGTCCGTCCTCGGCTAAAGCCCGCCCTGATGATCTCATTGGTCAGTTTCTGTTGATCATCTGTCCGTCATCGGCTAAAGCCCGCCCTGATGATCTCATTGGTCAGTTTCTGTTGATCATCTGTCCGTCATCGGCTAAAGCCCGCCCTGATGATCTCATTGGTCAGTTTCTGTTGATCATCTGTCCGTCATCGGCTAAAGCCCGCCCTGATGATCTCATTGGTCAGTTTCTGTTGATCATCTGTCCGTCATCGTCTTAAGCCCGCCCTGATGATCTCATTGGTCAGTTTCTGTTGATCATCTGTCCGTCATCGTCTTAAGCCCGCCCTGATGATCTCATTGGTCAGTTTCTGTTGATCATCTGTCCGTCATCGGCTAAAGCCCGCCCTGATGATCTCATTGGTCAGTTACTGTTGATCATCTGTCCGTCATCGGCTAAAGCCCGCCCTGATGATCTCATTGGTCAGTTACTGTTGATCATCTGTCCGTCATCGTCTTAAGCCCGCCCTGATGATCTCATTGGTCAGTTTCTGTTGATCGTCTGTCCGGCATCGGCTAAAGCCCGCCCTGATGATCTCATTGGTCAGTTTCTGTTGATCGTCTGTCCGTCATCGGCTAAAGCCCGCCCTGATGATCTCATTGGTCAGTTTCTGTTGATCGTCTGTCCGTCATCGGCTAAAGCCCGCCCTGATGATCTCATTGGTCAGTTTCTGTTGATCATCTGTCCGTCATCGGCTAAAGCCCGCCCTGATGATCTCATTGGTCAGTTACTGTTGATCATCTGTCCGTCATCGGCTAAAGCCCGCCCTGATGATCTCATTGGTCAGTTACTGTTGATCATCTGTCCGTCATCGTCTTAAGCCCGCCCTGATGATCTCATTGGTCAGTTTCTGTTGATCGTCTGTCCGTCATCGGCTAAAGCCCGCCCTGATGATCTCATTGGTCAGTTTCTGTTGATCGTCTGTCCGTCATCGGCTAAAGCCCGCCCTGATGATCTCATTGGTCAGTTTCTGTTGATCATCTGTCCGTCATCGGCTAAAGCCCGCCCTGATGATCTCATTGGTCAGTTTCTGTTGATCATCTGTCCGTCATCGGCTAAAGCCCGCCCTGATGATCTCATTGGTCAGTTTCTGTTGATCATCTGTCCGTCATCGGCTAAAGCCCGCCCTGATGATCTCATTGGTCAGTTTCTGTTGATCGTCTGTCCGTCATCGGCTAAAGCCCGCCCTGATGATCTCATTGGTCAGTTTCTGTTGATCGTCTGTCCGTCATCGGCTAAAGCCCGCCCTGATGATCTCATTGGTCAGTTTCTGTTGATCATCTGTCCGTCATCGGCTAAAGCCCGCCCTGATGATCTCATTGGTCAGTTTCTGTTGATCATCTGTCCGTCATCGGCTAAAGCCCGCCCTGATGATCTCATTGGTCAGTTAATGTTGATCATCTGTCCGTCATCGGCTAAAGCCCGCCCTGATGATCTCATTGGTCAGTTAATGTTGATCATCTGTCCGTCATCGGCTAAAGCCCGCCCTGATGATCTCATTGGTCAGTTTCTGTTGATCATCTGTCCGTCATCGGCTAAAGCCCGCCCTGATGATCTCATTGGTCAGTTTCTGTTGATCATCTGTCCGTCATCGGCTAAAGCCCGCCCTGATGATCTCATTGGTCAGTTTCTGTTGATCATCTGTCCGTCATCGTCTTAAGCCCGCCCTGATGATCTCATTGGTCAGTTTCTGTTGATCATCTGTCCGTCATCGGCTAAAGCCCGCCCTGATGATCTCATTGGTCAGTTTCTGTTGATCATCTGTCCGTCCTCGGCTAAAGCCCGCCCTGATGATCTCATTGGTCAGTTTCTGTTGATCATCTGTCCGTCATCGGCTAAAGCCCGCCCTGATGATCTCATTGGTCAGTTTCTGTTGATCATCTGTCCGTCATCGTCTAAAGCCCGCCCTGATGATCTCATTGGTCAGTTTCTGTTGATCATCTGTCCATCATCGGCTAAAGCGGGCCCTGATGATCTCATTGGTCAGTTTCTGTTGATCATCTGTCCGTCATCGGCTAAAGCCCGTCCTGATGATCTCATTGGTCAGTTTCTGTTGATCATCTGTCCGTCATCGTCTTAAGCCCGCCCTGATGATCTCATTGGTCAGTTTCTGTTGATCATCTGTCCGTCATCGTCTTAAGCCCGCCCTGATGATCTCATTGGTCAGTTTCTGTTGATCATCTGTCCGTCATCGGCTAAAGCCCGCCCTGATGATCTCATTGGTCAGTTACTGTTGATCATCTGTCCGTCATCGGCTAAAGCCCGCCCTGATGATCTCATTGGTCAGTTACTGTTGATCATCTGTCCGTCATCGTCTTAAGCCCGCCCTGATGATCTCATTGGTCAGTTTCTGTTGATCGTCTGTCCGGCATCGGCTAAAGCCCGCCCTGATGATCTCATTGGTCAGTTTCTGTTGATCGTCTGTCCGTCATCGGCTAAAGCCCGCCCTGATGATCTCATTGGTCAGTTTCTGTTGATCGTCTGTCCGTCATCGGCTAAAGCCCGCCCTGATGATCTCATTGGTCAGTTTCTGTTGATCATCTGTCCATCATCGGCTAAAGCCCGCCCTGATGATCTCATTGGTCAGTTACTGTTGATCATCTGTCCGTCATCGGCTAAAGCCCGCCCTGATGATCTCATTGGTCAGTTACTGTTGATCATCTGTCCGTCATCGTCTTAAGCCCGCCCTGATGATCTCATTGGTCAGTTTCTGTTGATCGTCTGTCCGTCATCGGCTAAAGCCCGCCCTGATGATCTCATTGGTCAGTTTCTGTTGATCGTCTGTCCGTCATCGGCTAAAGCCCGCCCTGATGATCTCATTGGTCAGTTTCTGTTGATCATCTGTCCGTCATCGGCTAAAGCCCGCCCTGATGATCTCATTGGTCAGTTTCTGTTGATCATCTGTCCGTCATCGGCTAAAGCCCGCCCTGATGATCTCATTGGTCAGTTTCTGTTGATCATCTGTCCGTCATCGGCTAAAGCCCGCCCTGATGATCTCATTGGTCAGTTTCTGTTGATCGTCTGTCCGTCATCGGCTAAAGCCCGCCCTGATGATCTCATTGGTCAGTTTCTGTTGATCGTCTGTCCGTCATCGGCTAAAGCCCGCCCTGATGATCTCATTGGTCAGTTTCTGTTGATCATCTGTCCGTCATCGGCTAAAGCCCGCCCTGATGATCTCATTGGTCAGTTTCTGTTGATCATCTGTCCGTCATCGGCTAAAGCCCGCCCTGATGATCTCATTGGTCAGTTAATGTTGATCATCTGTCCGTCATCGGCTAAAGCCCGCCCTGATGATCTCATTGGTCAGTTAATGTTGATCATCTGTCCGTCATCGGCTAAAGCCCGCCCTGATGATCTCATTGGTCAGTTTCTGTTGATCATCTGTCCGTCATCGGCTAAAGCCCGCCCTGATGATCTCATTGGTCAGTTTCTGTTGATCATCTGTCCGTCATCGGCTAAAGCCCGCCCTGATGATCTCATTGGTCAGTTTCTGTTGATCATCTGTCCGTCATCGTCTTAAGCCCGCCCTGATGATCTCATTGGTCAGTTTCTGTTGATCATCTGTCCGTCATCGGCTAAAGCCCGCCCTGATGATCTCATTGGTCAGTTTCTGTTGATCATCTGTCCATCATCGTCTAAAGCCCGCCCTGATGATCTCATTGGTCAGTTTCTGTTGATCATCTGTCCATCATCGGCTAAAGCGGGCCCTGATGATCTCATTGGTCAGTTTCTGTTGATCATCTGTCCATCATCGGCTAAAGCCCGCCCTGATGATCTCATTGGTCAGTTTCTGTTGATCATCTGTCCATCATCGGCTAAAGCCCGCCCTGATGATCTCATTGGTCAGTTTCTGTTGATCATCTGTCCGTCATCGGCTAAAGCCCGCCCTGATGATCTCATTGGTCAGTTTCTGTTGATCATCTGTCCGTCATCGTCTTAAGCCCGCCCTGATGATCTCATTGGTCAGTTTCTGTTGATCATCTGTCCGTCATCGGCTAAAGCCCGCCCTGATGATCTCATTGGTCAGTTTCTGTTGATCATCTGTCCATCATCGTCTAAAGCCCGCCCTGATGATCTCATTGGTCAGTTTCTGTTGATCATCTGTCCATCATCGTCTAAAGCCCGCCCTGATGATCTCATTGGTCAGTTTCTGTTGATCATCTGTCCATCATCGGCTAAAGCCTGCCCTGATGATCTCATTGGTCAGTTTCTGTTCGGGGATAATTACTCCTCTATGGATCGAGTCCAGACCGAACCGCCTGACCTAAAAAAAATTTGGGCGGGGCTAAGTTGGGCTGGCATCCAGGCCAACATAATGATGTAATTATGACATTTAGAAATTATGACAAAAGTTGAAATTAAGACATAAAAAAAGTGAAATTATGACAAAAAATTTAAATTATGACTTCAACACTTAATTATGAAGTAAAAGTAGGAAAATTGTTGAAAATAATTGAAATTATGACAAAAAAGTAAAATTATGACTAAAGTGGAAATGATGACTTAAGCTGAAGTGATGACATGAGTTAGTAATAAGCCTTTATTATGGAGCTGATCTGGTGATCCTGTCGTTGGCGGTGCTGGGCTCATCTATATAAAGAGAGTCAGATCAGATTTAATCCGCTGTCCTCAGCCAGTTATTTTCTGCCGTCTCCTGAGTCGCATTCCGGAGGCTCCTGATTAAAGCCAACACAAGCCTCTCTGGCACGCAGTGAACAGAAGAGCATCTCCATGTTACAGTAAACACTGTCACTCTCCATCAGAACAACACGATGCAAATCAGCCAGTGAAATCAGGAGCTTGACCTCTGACCTGCCCTGCGTAGGTTACAGACGAGGTGAGCAGGGGTCACGGGGTCACGCTGATGGCCCTCATTTTCCTCCAAAACACACTCGACTCATGAAGCCGGGATTGAGCCACTGTGATCATCTGAGTTTTACACACACTGTACCAGCATTTGTGCAGGTCAGGCGGTCATTATGGCAAGATAAATCCAGACCTCTTCACCCTGAAAGCCTTTGACTGCATTATTTTGCAATAATGACCTTCTGACTTACAGTAAATCATTACATTACAACATAATATTAGCTTCAAAAACAGAAAGTCAAGCCCTAAAATAAAGCCATTCAAGCGCTTACATTAATGTAACGCTAATAAGATATGCAATGCAATTAAATAAAAATAAAATAATTAGAAGATATGACTCCACTGAATAAGTATTAAGAAGAGACCATATTAATACGTCAGTTTCATCAGAAAAATGCAACATTACATTCAAAAGTAGAAATTAAAACCCAAAAATAAAGCCATTCAAGTACTAGCAATAATTCAATGAGATACAATACAGTGGAATATGCAATAAAATAAAAGATGCAATAAAAGATGCAATAAAATTTAATTAAATATGCAATGAAATAAAATACAATATGCAATAAAATAAAATATGCAATAAAATAAAGTAAAATATGCAATAAAATTTAATTAAATATGTAATAAAATTAAATATACAATAAAACAAAATGAAATATCCAATAAAATAAAATATGCAACAAAATAAATATGCAATAAAATAAAGTAAAATTTGCAATAAAATTAAATATACAATAAAACAAAATGAAATATCCAATAAATTAAATTATGCAATAAAATAAAGTAAAATATGCAATAAAATGTAATTAAATATGCAATGCAATTAAATATGCAATGAAATAAAATGAAATATGCAATAAAACAAAATGTGCAATAAAATTAATTAAAATATGCAATATTTGAAATAATTTTGAAATAATTTTACATTTAATTAAATTAAATTACAGAGCCCTGCACATGGCATGGGCACAATATAATACGTTGCTAATTCATTTTGATAAAATGTTATAAATAAAATCAACAAAATACAGACATAATCGAGTATTATTAACATAAATGAATTAACATCAGCACTTGCGCTCGCATTTCTTTTCTTGGCGAACTGTCCCTTTAAGAAGGGAAGCCCAGCACAGGACTTCTTTATTAAAGGTGTGTGTGTGTGTGTGTGTGTGTGTGTGTGTGTGTGTGTGTGTGTGTGTGTGTGTGTGTGTGTGTGTGTGTGTGTGTGTGTGTGTGTGTGTGTAATATTCAGAGGAGATTTCTGCTCAACACAGCTGACAGTGGATTTGAACAGCGGTTTGAATGTAAGCCTCACATGTCCCATAATAATCCCTGACCTCGGCTTCACCTGCAGCTGCGCAGATCAGACCGGCCATGGGACGAACCACACACAACCTGCACACACACACACACACACACACACACACACACACACACACACACACACACACACACACACACACACACACACACACACACACACACACACACACACAAACACACACACACACATCTGCTGACTGACTGCATCGTGTTAAGCTGCACGGGGTCATTTCTGTGGCACCAAATGGATTCGCAAAACTGACGCCGTCTGCCATTGGTCAGTCAAACAGGAACAGGAAGTCTAACTAACTTTCACATTAACACCGGTCCAGAGCTAGCACATGATGATGACTGACATAAGCTGCCACTGGTGCTGTACATTAAAACACTTAGAATTATACATAACATCAATGCAATGCAATACATTAATACAACACAATATTGTTTATTCTTTTTATGGATTTAAATGACATTACAACAGGAAACAAAACAAAACAGGTTTAAAAGCAGAAAGTTGAGCACTTAAATAAAGCCATACAAATGCATGAATTAATTCAGTGCAAAATAAAGTAAAATACACACTCACCTAAAGGATTATTAGGAACACCTAATTCAATTTCTCATTAATGCAATTATCTAATCAACCAATCACATGGCAGTTCTTCAATGCATTTAGGGGTGTGGTCCTGGTCAAGACAATCTCCTGAACTCCAAACTGAATGTCAGAATGGGAAAGAAAGGTGATTTAAGCCGTTTTGAGCGTGGCATGGTTGTTGGTGCCAGACGGGCCGGTCTGAGTATTTCACAATCTGCTCAGTTACTGGGATTTACACACACAACCATTTCTAGGATTTACAAAGAATGGTGTGAAAAGGGAAGAGCATCCAGTATGCAGCAGTCCTGTGGGAGAAAATGCCTTGTTGATGCTCGAGGTCCGAGGAGAATGGGCCGACTGATTCAAGCTGATAGAAGAGCAACTTTGACTGAAATAACCACTCGTTACAACTGAGGTATGCAGCAAAGCATTTGTGAAGCCACAACACACACAACCTTGAGGCGGATGGGCTACAAGACAGCAGAAGACCCCACCGGGTACCACTCATCTCCACTACAAATAGGAAAAAGAGGCGACAATTTGCACGAGCTCACCAAAATTGGACAGTTGAAGACTGGAGAAATGTTGCCTGGTCTGATGAGTCTCGATTTCTGTTGAGACATTCAGATGGTAGAGCCAGAATTTGGCGTAAACAGAATGAGAACATGGATCCATCATGCCTTGTTCCCACTGGTAACCAGGCTGGTGGCGGTGGTGTAATGGTGTGGGGGATGTTTTCTTGGCACACTTTAGGCCCCTTAGTGCCAATTGGGCATCGTTTAAATGCCACGGCCTACCTGAGCATTGTTTCTGACCATGTCCATCCCTTTATGACCACCATGTCCCCATCCTCTGATGGCTACTTCCAGCAGGATAATGCACCATGTCACAAAGCTCCAATCATTTCAAATTGGTTTCTTGAACATGACAATGAGTTCACGGTACTAAAATGGCCGCCACATTCAAGCACAGTATTAGTATGGTGTTCCTAATAATCATTTAGGTGAGTGTATAATGCAATGCAAAGTAATAAAAATAAAATAGATAAATAAAATAAAATAAAAAGATAAAAGGTTTAAAAGTAGAAATTAAAAAAAGTCATACAACCTCTTGCATTAATTCAATGCAAAACAATGAAACTAAGTAAAATATACAATGCAAAGTAATAAAAAAAATACAAATAAAAAATAAAATACAAATATTGAAAATAAAATAAATTTCATATTTGTAAACTATACAATGAAATGCAAAGCAATAAAAAATGGATAAAATAAAAAATGTAAAGGTCCCGTTCTTCGCGATTCCATCTTTCAGACTTTAGTTAGTGTGTAATGTTGCTGTTAGAGCATAAATAATACCTGTAAAATTATAAAGCTCAAAGTTCAATGCCAAGCCAGATATTTTATTTAACAGAAGTTCCCTTTCAAAGCCGACAGCGAGCGGCCGGTTTGGACTACAAAACAATAAAATTAATTAAAATAAGCAGTGCAATGCAAAGAAAAAAAAAAAAAGGTTTAAAGGTATGCAGTCAGCAGTGGGATGAAGGCGGTGTTCATCAGAGTCTCTAATGCTGGAATAATGAGATGAGCTGAACTCTCTCTCGGGGATCAGCACACGTTTGGTGACTTCCCAAAGCTTTATTCTGGCTCAACACCTTGACACGTCACAATCTGAGCCGGTTCACAAAGTGTGTGTGAAGGCGCTTAAAAACAACCCAAGTTGGGTTGAAAATGGACAAACCTAGGAATTGGGTAGTTTGAATGGGTCCATTCACTGGGTTGAAACAACCCCATTTCTGGGTTTGTCCATTTGTCCAGAGTGAACCGTGTGTGTATCTCACACTCAGAAACGGGCTCGGGGCAGTCCAGAGAGGGAACTGAAGCCAAACACAAGCATTATGATAGTTCATTATGACTGCTTCAGGGAGGATTATTACCATAAATGAGACACACCATAAAAGCGCTCATAAACCTGTCAGAGTTTATACACACTGTGACTGATGTTCGCGGATCCTGCCCAACTGCTCAGGCCTGATCCTCACTAAAGAAATCACATCTGCAATGCATTCTGGGGATTTTACAGGCTTGTATGTTTTTTCTGGACCGAACTCCACAAATTTCTCACAATTTACAAATAGTTGGAAACATTTGGGATATTGTAAGAACTCAACTGAACTAAATATATAACACTGGCCTAGTGGTTTTTGGATATTTTACTGCAAAAATACTACATAGTGCACCTTAAATGTGCAGTTGGTATACTTAAAGGGTTAGTTCAGCCAGAAATGAAATGTCTGTCATTAACTCCTCTCCCTAATGTCACTCCACACCCGTAAGACCTCCGTTCATCTTCACACACAGTTTAAGATATTTTATATTTAGTCCGAGAGCGTATGCAAGTGTATGCACACTATACTGTCCATGTCCAGAAAGGGAATAAAAACATCATCACAGTAGTCCATATGAGACATCAGTGGGTTAATTAGAGTCTCTTGAAGCATCCAAAATACATTTGGGTCCAAAAATAACAAAAACTACGACTTTATTCAGTATTGGCTTCTCTACCGCGTTTGTGTTCAATCCTCAAATAAAGATTCAAACGCTTATGAATCAGTGAATCGACTCATGATTCGGATCGCGTGTCAAACTGCTGAAATCACGAGACATTGGCGATCCGAATCATGAATCAATTCGCTGAATCATAAGCGTTTGAATCTTTATTTGAGGATTGAACACAAACGCGGTAGAGAAGCCAATGCTGAATAAAGTCGTAGTTTTTGTTATTTTTGGACCCAAATGTATTTTGGATGCTTCAAGAGACTCTAATTAACCCACTGATGTCTCATATGGACTACTGTGATGATGTTTTTATTCCCTTTCTGGACATGGACAGTATAGTGTGCATACACTTGCATACGCTCTCAGACTAAATATAAAATATCTTAAACTGTGTGTGAAGATGAGCGGAGGTCTTACGGGTGTGGAGCGACATTAGGGAGACGAGTTAATGACAGACATTTCATTTTTGGGTGAACTAACCCTTTCTTCTCTGAGAAGGCCGTGGTATAATCAGTGTAAAGCACAACCTGCTGTAGTTTATTTAAAGAAATGTTGACTGGTCATCAGACGTCTGAACCCCAGAATAACACTGAGTTCAGAGTTCAGCTGGAGTTTTAAATGATATCCGTCAGGGTTTATCTCTAATGATATTAAACTCTGGCATCATCTGACTCCTGCGAGCACGTGTGGATATATTATCATTAATCTGAGCTCTTTCATCCGATGCACAATAAGAGACAGAAATCTGTGTGTTTCTGAGGAGAGCGCTCGTTCTGTCCTCCTCATCAAGTCCTCAAGTGAACACAAAAGCGAGATATTTCCAGACGTGGTCCTGAGAATGAATGTGTTTAAGATCAGCAGAGAAATGTCTTAACACACATAAATGAACCCAATTCCTCCCCATTAAACAGCAGATAACACGCGTGTGATAAATCACTGAGGACTAGAGCTGCAGAAAGACAGAAGAAGCTGTAATAATGCCGTCTGTTGTTATTCTGAGCGGCGCTCATGAAACAAGAGTGGGAAGTTTGTGTCAGAGCTCATCTGGAAAATATTACACACACACACACACACACACACACACACACACACACACACACACACACACAGGTCAGTCCTGCACAGGATCATTGAGCTCCGGACGGTCAGTGTTACTGTGATGGAGAACTGAGATGGGCTATCATTATGATCCGTAGGCCTATGCACAGTATATGTCACTCACACACACACACACACACACACACACACACACACACACACACACACACACACACACACACACACACACACACACAATTGAAGCTCAGGAAACGGGGAGGGAAAAACAACTGAAACAGACCAGTGTTATTTCCTGAGGTTCACAGTGAGACAGTGACACACACACACACACACACACACACACACACACACACACACACACACACACACACACACACACACACACACACACACACACACACACACACACACACACAAACACACACACACACACACACTTTTTACTCAGCATTATCTGATTGGGTATAGGCCTTTCTTACACCAGACGCAGGTCTTCAGAATCAGATGCTGATGTGCTGCGTTCTCTGATTCAGCAGGTCTGAGGGGGAGTCCGGTGTGTGTGTGTGTGTGGAGCTGGAATGATGACATCACCGAAAGGCAGATCACGGAACCCCTGACAACAGCGGGTCTCGACAGAACGGGGCCCGGGATTAAACTCTCCATCTGTGGATCACTGGAGCAGCCGACCCGCGGGTTACGAGCGACATGCAGCACTAATGCTTTAACTCAGAGCTCTGCGCGCTCATTCACACGGGTTTCACATCGAATATGGCCATCCTACACTTCAAGCAAACTCTTATTTACAGCATTTTACTAATTTTTTAGTAATCTTATTGCACGCTGATTTCATCGGCTCATATTTATAGAGAAAACTTTAATCTATAACCCTGAAAAAATAGTATTAATCTGCAAGAAAAAAAAATATTTATATATAAAGTTAGAAAAAAAGATCTCAATTTTAAACCAATGTTTGAAAATGTAAAAGTTCAAAACTACGTTTAAAAATTTGTAGTTTTACATTTCAAAACAAAGGTTTAAAGTTAAAAAATGCAAAAGCTCTACATTTCATAACGTTTGAAAATTTGAGAATTCAAAACAAAGTTTGAATATTTGAGTTCAAGGGAAAATTAGACATTTAAAAAAGGTTCTAAATCTCATAACTTTACATTTGAAATTTTTTGCAAGATCACAAAATTAATAAATTTCATGACATTTGAAAATGTTTACGTTCCAAACATTTAAAATTGTGAAAACTCTGGACCTTTAAAAGACATTTGGAAAAAAGTTTAAAAGAAGGAAAGTTTGAAAAAGGAAATGACCCAGACATTCAGTTCTACAAAACTAGTGGCAAACATCATCTCAGATGTTGATATTAATAACAGCAAACCTTTAAGTTCATATATTTGTGAAAAGGTTAGTTGCTGACTGTAGTGTTAATGGTGAGTGAGAGCTAGCGTGCAAGCGGCCGTAATGCCCGTTAATCTCTGGCACGGCTGGCATGAAGAGGGCAGCAGGTGGCACTAATGTGGCCTGGCGTTGAAAGTCTTTCACACACTCTCTGACCCCGCTGTGTCTCTCTGACCGTGAAAAGAGCCATGCGGTCAGAGAATGAGCCCTGACCAACACCTTCTATTGTTTCAAGAGACATCAGAGAAACATTAACAAGCGAGTATAAAAAGATTTATTCAGCTCATGTGAAACCAATGAGACACTAAAATGATGTGACCCAAGGTCCTAAAATGTCCTTAAACAAAATCAAAACATGCACTTTGGTCAAACCATCAAACTTATACAAATGAGCTGCTGAGAAGGAAAAGGAATTTTTTTATGTTGAAAAAATTATTTCTTCCCATCAGCCTCACTGATCTCTTCCTCAAAAGCTCTGTTAACTGTTAATCTGATCACTGTTTCTACAAAACATCTGGCATAACATTATGACCACTGACCGGTGAATAACACTGATGATCTCTTCATCACGGCTCCTGTTAGTGGGTGGGATATATTAGGCAGCAAGTGAACATTTAGTCCTCAGAGTTGATGTGTGTGAAGCAGGAGAAATGGGCAAGCGTAAGGATTTGAGCGAGTTTGGCCAGATTGTGACGGCTAGACGACTGGGTCAGAGCATCTCCAAAACTGCAGCTCTTGTGGGCTGTTCCCGGTCTGCAGTGGTCAGTATCTATCAAAAGTGCTCCAAGAGGACCAGTGGAGAACCGGCCACAGGGTCATGGGCGGCCAAGGCTCATTGATGACCGTGGGGAGCGAAGGCTGGCCCGTGGGGTCCGATCAAACAGACGAGCTACTGGAGCTCAAACTGCTCCAGAAGTTAATGCTGGTTCTGATAGAAAGCTGTCAGAATACACAGAGCAGCTCAGTTTGAGGCGTATGGGGCGGCATAGCCGCTGACCAGTCAGGGTGCCCATGCTGACCCCTGACCCCGCCGAAAGCACCAACAGTGGCATATGAGCATCAGAACTGGACCAAGGAGCAATGGAAGAAGACCTAGAAAAACCTAGAAACACCTATAAAACTACCTGGCAACCATACAGAACACCACAGCAAGTCCCTAGCAGTCACGCAAAATACTCTAGAACCAGCAAACTAGAACACTATAGTAACTGCATAGCAACACCCTAGTGACCAACTATAACATCATAGCATTGCAACGGCATAACTCCCAAGCAACCACACAAAATACCCTAGCAAACACCTAAAACACTGTAGTAACTGCATAGTAACACCCTAGTGACCACCTAGAACACTGTAGTAACTGCATAGCAACACCCTAGCGACCACCTAGAACATTATAGTAATGCAATGGCTTAACTCCCAAGCGACCACCTAGAACACCATACTAACCGCATGGCAACACCCTAGTAACAACCTAGAACACCATAGTAACTGCATAGCAACACCCTAGTGACCACCTAGAACATCATAGTAATGCAACGGCATAACTCCCAAGCAACCACTCAAAATAGCCAAGTGACCACCTAGAACACCATAGTTACTGCCTAGCAACACCCTAGTGACCACTTAGAACATTGTAGTAACTGCATAGCCACACCCTAGTGATCACCTAGAACACCATAGTTACTGCATAGCAACACCCTAGTGACCACCTAGAACACCGTAGTAACTGCATATCAACACCGTAGTGACCACCTAGAGCATCATAGTAATGCAACCGCATAACTCCCAAGCAACCACGCAAAATACCCAAGAGGCCACCTAGAACATCATAGCAATGCAAATGCATAACTTCCAAGAAACCACACAAAATACCCAAGAGACCACCTAGAACACCATAGTTACTGCATAGCAACACCCTAGTGACCACCTAGAACATTGTTAGGGGTTAACAGCTTATGACCCAGGACCAGTAGTGAAGAAATGAAGACAGAGTCAGGATTGCAATTAATTAAAAGAAAAATTTACTTAAGAATAGTTTGCAGTTTCAAAAGCAGAAGCCAGCTTCAAGTCTCACAAGGAGTTCGTAGGCCGCGCTCCCTCTCTCACCGTCTCGTTGCCTCGCCCTATCGTACATACAATTGTCCCAACAGTTATACCGTTTTCAAGGTCTTATCCACGTCATTACTGCGATGTGGATGGTTCTGATTGGCTCAGAGACAATGCACAGTCATGGTAAATTTCCACTCGAGTCAGTTAATCTGATGCACGTTTCCACTGACGTGTCACTTGTTGATGCTTTCACCCCAGAATTAGGCCCGTAGTGACCTTCCAGATCTGGAGCAGGCGCCAGCTTGCCCAGAACAACAAGTCCACCCATCTCTTAGGGTGCCCATTGAACACCATTCTGATCTGTAACATAGAATATTGCGCACATACACAGATACACAGTCTCTCCAAGGTTGGAGCTGATTAAGCTCCAGTTCTAACTAGTTCTTACTGATAACATGTGCTTTCTTTCATTGAGAGGGACACACAATAGTACAGGCAATATTCATCTTGATTCTTTAGTGTTTCAGTAAAAGGAAATATAAAAGGAATAAAACATAATAAATTAAATGAAAGACAAATCCATATTTCATATCTGGAAGCCGGGCTAAGTGAGCAAACGCTGTTACTGTACTCCTGACATGTTAGGGGTGTGTGATACCTCCAAAATCCAAACACATGACCTTGTTGCCAGTGTTTAGTGACACATCACACATCTCTAGGCCAGACCCTCAGTCACTCCTCAGAGACCAAATACACACTTTAGAAAACATGAAGCTAAAACAAAATCATAACTGGATAGAATCATTATAATAATATAGGATAAATATTGATTAAAGTTTTGATTATGAAGTTATAGGATATAAATATATACAGGTATATTGAAGTGGCAGTGGATTTCAGAATCCCCCCCTTCACTCCCTCCTAAAGGCCAATTTTGGGGTCCCAATGACCCCCTAAAGTTGGTCTACCAATTTAGGCCGCTTCATAATGTTCAATGCCCTCCCTTTTAGTTTATAATCTTTGAAAAAAGAAAATCTCTTTCCCCTCAGGGATTTAACTTCAACCATTATTAATCTTATCCAATTTGGTTTTATCAATGGCTTGATTGATTACAATAAACACATATTCATCCTCAAGAGGACATACTACATCACCCCATGTTAAATACCACCCCATTATAAATACCAAGATATCTCATCTAAAAATAGGGATTTTAAATACACTTCTTTCAAACACAGACCTTTTTCATCTTCAAAACAATAGTGGTCTGAAATAAAAATAAACAAAATAAATAGGCATAATAATCCATCCAAGTACATTCAGTCTCTGCATAAAACATCCTTCAGTTTACAGTCTACATGCATGTACCATCTTAATTTCACATTCTATTCATTTCTTTCCCAAACATGTTCATAACATTCATTTCAATCGCTTTTCCCTGATTTTACTCAAGAACCTTCTTGTTAAACCCATTTTCATAACTCCATTTTCTTTTCCACAGATTTCCACATACTCAAACCTTTTTGTTACACTTGCTTTTTCCATCAAATCCATTTTTCACTCATGATAGCCCACATCATTTTTTTTTACTTAAAATGAACATAACCATAAAATTGTTAATGTTGAAAACGTCATCAAAATGACATAATTATCCATTTGTATTACATTCAACCAGCTTGTTCACATCTTTATCTTGTGACATTGTGCTTAATCATACTCAATACCAATTATTTTTCAAAATAACTTTTCAAACCCATGTTATTTAGTAAACCATTCAAAATCAATTCATTAGGGTTTCCTTTAAAGTAACATTTTTCTTTCAATGTCTTGTCCATTAAAACTCTTTAGGCGTAAGCTCCAAATGACCAAAATCTTAACCCTGTTGATTCATGTCATCTGGCAGTGATACTTCTCATCAAATCCTCACTAGCCTTCCTTTGCCTCTTACACCAAAATTGTTATAATTTTACCAAGAATTTACAAATTACCATTATCTCCCATATTACTTTATAAAGTATTCAAATTTGTACTGTCATCATCAATTTATTTAAAACTGTTTTAAAACAATCTGTATTTTGAAAATCATTCATTGTATTTAATTTGACTTCAGGTAAAATAAATTCTGTCGGAAGTTTTATTTTCACAACATTAATTTTTAGGGCTATTTCTCTCTTGATTTAACTTGTCACATTATTCTTTATCAAAAATAGTCAGTCTGCTGATGCACCATGTGATCATTATTGTTTCAGTCTTATCTCTACTGCTCTACAGAAACCAAAATATTATTTTACTCATCTCCTAATCCCAGTGACACAGAAAAACTTAGTCACATGCTCCTTTAACATTAATTAGACATTATTACTAGACATCTAATGTCCTGCATCCATTTAAGGGATGAAAAATAAAAATAAAACTTTTTCTTTTAGAAGTGATCTTTTTGGCCGCCCTTCTGCCTTCAGAAATATGAGGGAATCTCTGGATAATTTAGATAGTGACTTCAGCCAATTTGTCACTTTGTCTCTGCCGTCAAGTTTCTAACATTTATGTTTACCATTTCTAATCAATTGTCATTATTTCAATTTAAACCCTCAGATAAATTTAGAGATGGGTGTTTAACCCATTAAGAAACGGCAATCTTTAACATTATAATTCCACTTCAACTAATCCAGAGATTAATTCAAATCAGCATCATAAATGACAAAATTAGTCATAATTACCAGTAACAGACAGAGCTGGATACCAGTCCACTTAAAGCTCGTCCCATGTTCTGGATCAACTTTTCCCAGATTCCTTCAGAATTAGCAGTCTCTTTAAAAGTTGTCGTTTGCCTTAACCCATCTGTAATGATAGACACTCATTTCAGAGGTTAATGACCCCATACACACCATCAGGACAGAACAGTTTCACAAACCAACACATACAAAACATAAAGTGCAGTCATCAACAAACACGCACATATGAATTGCTCATTCTCAAAATTTGTTTTTAGTGTTTAACTAAAAATTATTTAATCTCAGTTCTTACATGGTTTCTTAACCAATTTCAAATCATGTCTGTTCGTTATTCTTTCATTTTTAGAGAAGTCAGCTGGGTTGTTTTGGCTCTGATATCATTGCTTTTGTTTTGTTTCAGCTTTAGCACGACGATAACAGACAGAGCACCATTCCTCCTTCTCAAGCAGTCTCTCTTTCTCTCTTACACGGATAGTCTCTTATATTAAATTCATTAACCTTTAACCTTTACAAAGTTTAGAAATGTAAATGTTTAACTTTCAAATTAGAGCTATATAATCATCTCAAAATAAGTTATGCTATGAATTTTTTTTTCTTCAAGTTACTTTAGTTAAATACCTTTTGTTACCCAGACCTCCTGTTTAAACTTCAACAGCTGTCCTTATCTTTAGACACCACCATGCCTTCAAATTCTCCACTGCCATATCTAATGACCTGCAGGATTAAACTCATGATATGGAAATATTAGTTCAATATCACAGTTTTACTGATCTAATTAATACATTTTTGTTCTTGTCTCCACAAAAGTTAATGACAATCACCTCATGGTCTCAGCTGGCTCTTGAATGACCTTTACCATCATAACTTTCACTCAGGGTCTTCCCTGGCATTCACAAACAGTGCGGTACTTGAGTGAGCGGTATGGAGGAGCCATTATTAGGGCAGGCCCTGCTGTGTCCTGTCTGGACTCTCGGCCCCTACAACCACAGCGTCCCCCCTTCCTGATGCTGCTGGCCTCACAGACATCGGTTCAACTCTCATACACACCTCACATAAAACACCTCCCTTCTTGGAAGTGCCCAATGGCGGTGACCCCCATGTCTTAGGTTGTCCCCCGCTGGCCAAAAGAGGATCTTACCCGTCTTAGGCGAATCACCCTCATTCACATTGGTCATCGCTTGAGATTTTTTTTTTTTTTTTTTTTTTTTGACCCTTAAAATGGATCAGATGTTTTTCTGGAGCCTTGGGGAAAGTGCATTCAAGAGTCACCAGAGCCATTTAGTCTGCTTACTATAAGTAGAACATGGAGACAGGTTAATCATAACACTTAATCACTGATACCATTTTACATCCTTCAAACCGCAGCATAGTGCGTAGATTATACTCAGTGAATTTAGCCATAACCACTGTCCATTCAATTTCATGTCCTGCATGTTGACTCTGACCTGATCCATTGGTCCTGTGCATGGTGGCAGCTAAGATTAGACAAAGATGTCACTGGTCATGGGATAATTTATTTAAAAAATTTAAGTTAATTAAACTTCTGTATTTGAAAACATTTGATACCTTTATTATTGCCCTCCTAATGACACTCTTTCACTCTTTTTAACAAATCACTGTCTCTATGATTTTCAACTGATGCACTGTGCTTTTACTATAAATCTCTTATCACCTGTGACACAGCTCAGATAACAGCATTGAGCTGGTTTTGAATGAGAGAGAGACTCTGAGTTATTCAGGATGGTACACTGTGTTTTCATAAACTTTATACTACTCACACTAGCTCAGCATAAGATCTGGCTAGAAATTAAAATTGTTTTCAAGAAAGTCATCAAACATTTCCTTTAAACTCTATCCTTAGACAGAGATCACATTTTCCATTAATCATAAGTTTATATTTGTCTTTTTTCCATACAATTAATTTAGAAACTACAAATTTCTCAGATTAAGTCTCTGTTACTCTTGCAAGTTCGGCCATAGCACCAGAAATGGTGGGGGCCAGATTCAGATAAGCGAATTGTTTCATTACAGCTCAGCACCAGCTTATCTTTTGAAACTAAAACACCAACAATCTAGGGTTTTTAACATATTAACGCCAATTTATCTTATAAAAATGTTTTTTTTTTTAACCAACATTTAGGCAAATTAACATTATTAGAATTTCTCAAGAGTTAGAGTAACAGGAACAACCTTTTTCATACATTTGTCATTTAAACCTCTACGTTACTATTTATACATTTTCTTGCCTCACGTTTTTCAGTCAATGTCTTTAATTTTACCTCATAATTTTAATTAATTTTCATAGATCTTTCCTTCAAAAATACTTAAGATGTTAAAATCATTAACATTATTATTTCTTATTTTCTTAGACAGAGTGTAAATCTTTGTTTCTTTTTACTTTGTTTTATCTACAAAATTTAATCTGATGGGCTGATTTGCCACCATTTCTACACCTTATGGGTGGGTGGTTACAGTTACATACAAAATGGCCCTGCTGACCACAATTAAAACTCTCTGTCCTTCAGCAACTGGCATGTTTCAGTCTAGTTCCCAGTCTGTAAGGCGGAGCCTAAAGCGGCACTCGCTCGGACAGTCAGAGAAGAGAAGAGCGCGCGAGAGGGGAGGGGGCAGATAAGACTGGCTGCTCACACATCTTGGTGTTTTCGCTTTTTCAAAAACATCTCAAGCCCTTTTTTTTTTCAGACTACAACTCAATTCCAGTAATTTAAGCCAATTTATTACGTTTGGCAATCAGACTATACCACCCCTCAGTAATCTTCTGGGATTTTTCTTTCAGGGGTTAAACCCCACCCATTCTACAAATTCATTAAATAACCACTCTTGTAGCCAGTCAAGTTGCTATTTAACTTTTCAGTCTGAATTAAAACCTTGCTGCCATTTTTTTATTTTTTTTTAATAAATATGTTCTGCAAATTTCTTTTAAGTGAGGGCTTCAGAGCAAAGCTAGTTACAGCGTTTGCTCTCTTTCATTTCAACATATTATCAAGACTGATCAAGTTACTGATCATGTCACAATTTATCAGCCATATATTAGTCAAAGTTCATACTCACCGAAACAGCAAGAGATGGAGGCGGCGATCTTTACCCAACACAGCTGTGGCTTCTGCGTGATGAAACTGCAAAGGACACTTGTACAAAAACGTCACACATACTGGTCCGTGCCAATTTGGGTCACAATTTTTATTTTACTCGGGATCGTTCCAGATGCATCCCTGGCAAACAACTCCTGAATCTATTTTTATTTTGTTTAACTAATAACTAATATTTTATTCCCTGACTGCCTGATTCACTAATTTCTAAACTCTAAGTTCGGGGATCCCCTTATCTGAGATGGAAGAGATGGCGCAGGTTTGCGATGCCTACTGGACTCACACACCGTTCCAGGGACGTACTCCTGTAGGGGTAGTGACCGCACTAAATGCCCACCGGGGCCCCCTTTCTTGAGTACGCTTCAATGCGCTGCCTTCTACCGTTAACCGTAACGATGCCATCAGCGACTTTACTTTATACTATCACACAAGTATAATCAACTCCTCACTCCTATCGAAGTGAAGCTCTCTCGTTCCCCTTTACCATCTCTTCCAATCAGATAACCCTAACCAAGTAATTAAAGCTTTCTACTACCTTATTTGTTGTTTTGCCAGGGGTGTCACCAAGGAATGATTGCCCGTGCATCCTCCACCAAAACTGTTAGGGGTTAACAGCTTATGACCCAGGACCAGTAGTGAAGAAATGAAGACAGAGTCAGGATTGCAATTAATAAAAAGAAAAATTTACTTAAGAATAGTTTGCAGTTTCAAAAGCAGAAGCCAGCTTCAAGTCTCACAAGGAGTTCGTAGGCCGCGCTCCCTCTCTCACCGTCTCGTTGCCTCGCCCTATCGTACATACAATTGTCCCAACAGTTATACCGTTTTCAAGGTCTTATCCACGTCATTACTGCAATGTGGATGGTTCTGATTGGCTCAGAGACAATGCACAGTCATGGTAAATTTCCACTCGAGTCAGTTAATCTGATGCACGTTTCCACTGACGTGTCACTTGTTGATGCTTTCACCCAGAATTAGGCCCGTAGTGACCTTCCAGATCTGGAGCAGACGCCAGCTTGCCCAGAACAACAAGTCCACCCATCTCTTAGGGTGCCCATTGAACACCATTCTGATCTGTAACATAGAATATTGCGCACATACACAGATACACAGTCTCTCCAAGGTTGGAGCTGATTAAGCTCCAGTTCTAACTAGTTCTTACTGATAACATGTGCTTTCTTTCATTGAGAGGGACACACAATAGTACAGGCAATATTCATCTTGATTCTTTAGTGTTTCAGTAGAAGGAAATATAAAAGGAATAAAACATAATAAATTAAATGAAAGACAAATCCATATTTCATATCTGGAAGCCGGGCTAAGTGAGCAAACGCTGTTACTGTACTCCTGACATGTTAGGGGTGTGTGATACCTCCAAAATCCAAACACATGACCTTGTTGCCAGTGTTTAGTGACACATCACACATCTCTAGGCCAGACCCTAAGTCACTCCTCAGAGACCAAATACAAACTTTAGAAAACATGAAGCTAAAACAAAATCATAACTGGATAGAATCATTATAATAATATAGGATAAATATTGATTAAAGTTTTGATTATGAAGTTATAGGATATAAATATATACAGGTATATTGAAGCGGCAGTGGATTTCAGAATCCCCCCCTTCAACATCATAGTAATGCAACGGCATAACTCCCAAGCAACCACACAAAATACCCAAGAGACCACCTAGAACACCATAGTAACACCCTAGCAACTACCCAAAAAACACTATAACAAGCACTCAGATTTCCTTATTACCGTACATGATGATGTGATTTCTGAAGGCCGTGTCGGTCTGGATTCCTTGAGCGTCAGCATTCTTCCTCCTGCTATTAAAGAGAGAAATGGATTAGTGAAGGCAACAATCTATTAGGAGCTGCGGGCAGCAGTTAATCCACACATGAAAGTGCGCGGCGTTCCCGTCTAACGCTGTGTGACAGCAGTATAATGGAGCTCCGCCGCGCTGAAACTAAACTAATCCGTGTCGTCTTTTGTAGGGCTTCGGCTCTGAATCCAGAGATGTGTGGGTGAAGCTCCACCTATTTGTCTTGAAAAGCGAAGGATTTGTACATCCTTATCAAAACTCCTGCGGTTAAATATGTTCTGTGTGAGTGGGAGGAATGCGCAGATGAGAGGCGAACGCTCGCCGTTCTGGACGATATATGATGCTGTTAAGATGGAAGATGCTCTCAGAGTGTTTCAAGCTGGCACAGATACGGCGTGTCCTCCAGCTCTGTGTTTATGAAGGATCCAGGACGAGTAAATATTGCTGCTCAGGTTTATGTCTTATACACATGAATGCATATGAGCCCATTCGTCTGTCAGATCTGAGAACGGGAGTTTAGAACATCAGAATACATTAGGCCTGTGTGTTTTTAATTCAGTCACTCCAGTTATCTCAACACTGCAAAAAATGCTCTACTTACTTAGTATTTTTGTCTTGTTTCTACTCCAAACATCTAAAAATTCTTAAAGCAAGAAGTATTTACTAGACAAGCAAAAGTAATTGTCTTATTTTTGGCAAAAAAATAACTCAAAATGAAGAGAGTTTTAGCTTAAAATAAGATAAATAATCTGCCAATGGGCTGAGAAAAATAATCTTAATTCAAACAGTAAACAAGATTATTTTTCGGCCTCCAGATTCCCCAGCGCACGCACGCACGCACACACACACACACACACACACACACTTTATGCTATTAATCCTGATTATTTGATTTCACAGCACTAGTACACCAATATGCTACATCGATCAGAATGTGAAGCTCCGCCTCCTCTGGGTGAAGCTCTGCCTCCTCAGGGTGAAGCCCCACCTCCTCTGGGTGAAGCCCCGCCTCCTCATTTTCATGCAGCCTCAGTTTGAGAAGGTCAGGTGTTTACTGTGTTTGAGTTTGAGTTGTTTGTATTGAATACCAGGGCGTCTGTCTCTCTCCCACCGATGTTCTGAGCGTCTGACACGACTCCATGAGGAAGAGGCTTTGATACTGTATCATGTTTTCAGGAAATTAAAATCAGAGGCTGGCCAGGAAGGAGGGATGGACCGAATCAATGCGTCGACCTTATCAGCAGTGAGCTGAACAAATATTCCCATAATTCAATTTGAGTCGGTCCACAGCTGGGAATCTGGCCCGGGAAAACAACAGAGGTTAATAAAACAAAGACTGGCTCGGTTAGAAGACAGAAGTCTATCGCCGAGTCGGATCTTAGTCCTGAAACCCAAAAGAGACGAGAGTAGAAAACTTCTGCTGTGTTTATATGAAGCTCAATATAATGACACACTAATGTTTGGTAACACTTTACAATACGGCTACACTATGTATTAATTCATGCTTAACTAATGCACAGATAATCATGAGTTAATGTATTACTAATGGTGAACTAACCCATTTATTAATGATTACTGCATCAGCAACTAATAAACGCTTAACATGATTAATAGATTAAATAATCATTTAAAGGGTTACTTCAGCGATTAGCATATGGCTTTGTATCAGTAGAAACCCTGGAGTATATTCAAATGATTGTGCTTTCCCCCCTCATACCCCCTGAGACGAGAGATTTATGCATTTTATTTCTGGAAAAATTCCTCTCGGGGTGCAAATTGGTGATATCTGCATCATCTTTGAAATGTTTGGCCAGAGGCTAAAGACTACAGCCAGCAGAGGGAGCCATTTCCTCATGTTTTACACTCGCACATGGGGGATGGAGATCACACTCGCAGCTGAACATTAATTTAAACAGATGCTGAGCAATGCAAGTGTTTTAACTTCTCAAATTAATTTCTATGAAAGTTAAGCTTCCAAAGGCATGAACTGAAACGCGCCAGACTGTAGACACGCTGTGAATGTATGCCGCGAGTGTAGTCGCGATTACCTCAGCTCTCGTCACGAGAGCTCAGCTCCTTTATGACGTTAAATGTAATCGTTAGTGCTGTGAGACTCAGGCGGCGACTCCATCATTATATTGAACAGACACGTTCAGTATTTAATTGTTTAATAAAACGTTCAGTCTGTTCTCAGTCACAGTAATCCAGTAGCGGTGGCTGTGGGAATGGCCTCACGGGGCAGCGAAGCATTCTGGGAATTGTAGTCTTTCATCCCCATGAGACAAAAATACATTTTCTGTCTTTCCTCAGTCTAGAAGGCACCAAATTCAAAAATAATTTCACATTTCTACTACATTAATGACCCAGTTTAAATACAGATTTATCTTCCCAGCGCTGAAGTACCCCTTTAAGTGTTATTAGTTAAATGTGTCATAATGTATTAATTCCTTAATAACATATTATATTCACTAACAATGTAAATTAACTATAAACTAATTGATTAACTAATATGTAATTGAGGTTATGGGTTTTGAATTAATTAGTTAATAGTCATGTGCCTCAACAGGTAAAGTCAGAACATAATGACATCTTTATAAATCGTTAGCTGATGATTAATTAAAGCAGACACTGGAAGCTGAAATGCATGGCTTTGACCTGTTGTGGCAATTAACACATTCATTTACATTATTAGTTAATATAATATCGTCAAGCAACTCTCAATACCCTTCTGAGCTGTATTCGCCCAACTCTTGCCGGGCCAATCACATCGTGTGTAGAGTCGGTGGGCGGGGCCATAATGACGACGGCCGAGTTGCGTTTGCGTGCTTCTAGTAAACACAGAAACTGGCGAACGGCGGCGGTCTTTCGAATCAGCTTTGACCGCGACTCTGGAAGACTTGAGTTCAGCTTTTCTCTGAGAAAAGAACGGCACTGAAGTCATTCTTAAGAAGGGAAGATGTGTTCGGAGTTTAGCCGACCGGATACGGTGAATGTTTAATCTATCAACAAGCTCTGCTTCACCTTCGTTGCTCTGGTTGGTTGTAGCGCTATCCTATCGCGTGCAGAGGGAGTTTGAAAGACAACCGTTTATCCGCCCCTCGGATTGAGCTGTCAATGGTGAGTTTCCAGACCAAACATCTGGATGCAGCTCTGGCTCGTCAGGCTAGCATATTAGTGCACCCGTATTGTAAAGTGTTACCAAATGTTTTTTACCTGTTTAGGACTCGTCTCATCCATCTCATATTCAGCAGCAGATTCTGCTCGTCACTCTCCGCATTCCCATCATCCTTTGCAGTCCAGGTGCAAAACTGAAGGCCCTAATTTGACCTGCTGACCAAATATTCCAGAGGAAATAATAATACTAATAAATAATTTCCCATCAGCCCCTGCGGCTCCTGTATGTGACGACCGGGAGAAATACAGACACGGACATCATTTCATCATCGGCATCTGAAATAAACCACAAGAACCTTATAATCCATCTTACATTCACAGAACACTTCTCTACTTGCTGATACAGAAATCAAAATGCGTTAACACAAATTCATTTTAACGGAACTCGTTTTATTAACGTGCGAATCCGTGGCGTAGCCCATAGTTGGAGAAATCGAGAGCAGCCGTAGACATTAAAGGTGCGTTATGTAGTGTATATTACAGTAAAATATCCAAACACCACTGGGCCAGTGTTATATATTTAGTTCAGTTGAGTTCTTACAATATCCCAAATGTTTCCAACTATTTGTAAATTGTGAGAAAATTGCTATTTTACCCAATAAACCGGGATGTGTGTGGGCGTGGCCTGTCGATGACATCAGATCTGAGTTATCCTCGGTTTTATTCTGCAGAAGCGCTTTACACACTTAAATGTGTCTAATATGATTAACTGAGCTGCGTTACCTCACACTCATGACTGGAAAAGCGGAAATGGCACTGGCGACTGTGTCCCGTCATAATAAAAGTCCCGCTGGTCAACAATCGCTCCTGCGACCGTGCTCAGCTCCTCGACACTCGGCCCTGCTCTGCTTCACACTACAGTAACATTAATGACGTACAACTGCATAAAGCATTCATCTATTTGTCCATACCCATGTTGATTAGAGTATTAAAAATGTGAAAAATATTAATTTAAGATACATTTACAACTGATAAAAATGTGCGATTAAGTTGTGATTAATCATGAGTACACTCATGGCAATCGTGCGATTAATCACGATTAAATATTTTAATCGATTGACAGCGCTAAATATATATAATACAAACACACACTCACACACACACACACACACACACACACGTTGGTCTATGTGGTTTACAGGGACTCTCCATAGGCGTAATGGTTTTTATACCGTACAAACCGTATTTTCTATCCCCTTACACTGCCCCTAAACCTACCCATCACACACACACACACACACACACACACACACACACACACACACACACACACACACACACACACACACACACACACACACACACACACACACACACACACTTCCCCCTAAACCTATCCATCACAGGAAACATTCTGCATTTTTACTTTCTCAAAAAAACATCATTTAGTATGTTTTTAAGGCCATTTGAATTACGAGGACATTTGATATGTCCTCATAAACCACATTTATAGTGTAATACCAGTGTAATACCCATGTAGTTATACAAATTTGTGTCCTCATAAACCACATAAACAGGCTCACACACACACACACACACACATACACACACACACACACACTCTCTTCTCTCTCTCTCTCTCTCTCGCTCTCTCTCTCTCTCTCTCTCTCTCTCTCTCTCTCTCTCTCTCTCTCTCTCTCTCTCTCTCTCTCTCTCTCTCTCTCTCTCTCTCTCTCTCTCTCTCTCTCTCTCTCTCTCTCTCTCTCTCACACACACACAAATGTTGTAACTCTGTGTTGAGTTCCTCTGGTGTTTCCAGTATTCCTCAGGAGTGTTTTAATCATGTTGTGTCTCGATTCACCGCACTCGTCTAGTGACCAAACACTCCTGCGATCGCTGTGGAAGCGCTTGAAGATCACTTTGATAGTTTGGCTCCTTTGTGTGAGTTTAAAGGCGTTTGTCGTGGGCTGAGAGTTGAAGCACATCGGGGTGAAGATGAGAGAAGAGTGAAGCTGATGCTTTGGCTAGAGGACGGTTATCTGAACACACACATCAGCACATTAGTCTCATCATGCCTGTGTCGTCTCATCAGGGGAAGTGTTCGAGAACACACTATGAAGCTGAAATTAACACCTTAATGTGTCAAACGTTTAATATTTAATAATGCTTATGTATGTGTGATGATTTAAAGGGACAGTACACCCCCAAATAATGAAAATGTGGGTCCCCATTGTCTTCCACAGTATTTTTTATTACTATGTAAGTCCATGAGGACCAGAACTATTTGGTTACCAACATCATTCAAAATAACTTTTGTCGTCAGCACAATACAGAAATTCATACATTTCGAACAACTTGAGGGTGAGTAAATGGTGACAGGATTTAATTTTTTGGGTGGACTGTCCTATTAAGAAGAATTTTACATATTTTTTTTTTTTTTTGCAGTGTTGACAGCAGCTTTTTAGGTAGACATAAAGGTGATGTGAATGTCACTACAAACTAGAAACGCGGGAAAAAGTGTATATATGTGTGTATATATATATATATATATATATATATATATATATATATATATATATATATATATATATATGCTCATTAAACAAGTTAGCCCTGCCCCAAAACCAAATGTGATTGGTTAATTGGTGGAACGCTCAAACTAAGGAATCAATGTTTTGAAAGCGAGAGAGAGTCACATCTACCTGAACATTAATCTTAAAATATATCAGGGCTAATAGAGGCTTCTTGGGTATTTATACTATTATGTGTGTAAAGAAAATAAACTTGTGAATAACATGACATGAGCGGGTTCTTGAGTTTTTCAGATTGATTGATGACGCTTCCCCTTGTCAAAGGAAGGGTTACGGATCGTGGCAAACAGCCGTAAATTATTCCCGTATGCTCAGCACCAGAGCTTGGACATCCTCTCGTGTTTTGTGCTGCCATCATTCATTCACTCCCTCTCTCTGGAATGAGAAAAATGAATTAAGATCATGTGACATGAAGAGCACTTCATTACAGCAACACTGACACCTGGCGGCCGCTCATGTTACTGCATATATCAAAATAGACACATTTAAAAATTGTTTAATTTTGATGAATGACAGACATAATAGAAGTATAAAGTGTATATACTTACAGAAGGCCACTGTTTTATTGGTTTCTCATCAAACCTTCATGAAAAATACTATAGTATATTATAGTAAATACTACAGTGTTTTTGAACAATACTTTAGTAAGTATACTGCAGTATATTGTAGTATTTACTACACTTTGTAAATTTACATTACAGCATACCGTAGTGGTAACTATAGTCAGTTGTTAATCTAGAATAAATACTGAGGTATACTATAGTTTACTGTAGTATCTTTACTATAGTATTGTTCAAAAACACTATAGTATTTACTAGACAAATTTACCATTATATACTATAATTTACTGTATATTTACTATAGTATGGTTCAAAAACAATATAGTATTTACTTAAGTAATTTTACTATAATATACTATAATTTACTGTATATTCACTATAGTATGGTTCAAAAATACTAGTAAAATTACTTTTATTTAATATACCAAAATATACTAATTTACTGTATCTTTACTATAGTGAGTTTAAAAAAACACTATAGTATTTACTAAAGTAATTTTACTATAATATACTATACTTTACTGTAGTATATTTACTATAGTATTGTATAAAAACAGTATAGTATTTACTAGATTAATTTTACTATAATATACTCTAATTTACTGTACCTTCATGGTTTCAAAAACACTAAAGTATTTACTGGAGAAATTTACCATAACATACTAATTTACTGTATATTTACTATAGTGAATTTCAAAAACACTTTAGTCGTCACTAAAGTAATTTTACTATAATATACTATACTTTACTGTAGTATCTTTACTATAGAATTGTTCAAAAACACTATAGTATTTACCAGAATAATTTTACTATACTATATTACAGTATATATTATAGACAATTTCTAATGAATTTGGATGCAACAAGTGCTATTGACACTGAAAATGCTTAAAGTGAACATAAACACTGAGCAAATGCAGATTATATTTGCAAATACACAACGATTTTCCACACAAAAAACCAAACCAACCAAAATGAACATATTTCCTTTTATTATGATGATCAGCATTAGTATACAGTGCTGTAAATCCATTACATCAATACAATCTCAATTACTATCGTAGCACCAAAGATGATGATTTCATTATTTAAAAAAAATACTGTATTGATCTCCAGAAAATATCTTTGGGCGACAAGCCTCGTTTTTCATTCCACCACGATGCAAAATGTTTTTTTCAAGTATATGATTATTTAAAAAAAAATACACATTTCACAATGCTGAACTGTTAATATACAGGTGTAAATAATGTCTACACGACTCTTGGCACATAGTGCATCATATAGTCCTTTAATTTCTGATACAGACCTTATATAGTTCAGTCGTCTATCAACACGATGATAGTCAAAGGTTCGTTAGCTGCTCGGAGATGATCCGTTATACTGTAGGTTAACCTAAAACAGGCTCAAACTCAATATCCTTCAAGTTATATTATCAAACGTTAAGTGTAATCAAGTAGACTTTGGTTGAAAGCGGTTCAGATGATTTATTCTACTGCTACTAAGCTTTTAAAATACTTCTCAGGTATTTACATATACAGTAAAGAAGGTTAAAATATCTCTCAAATGAACCATCCTGCTGGTGGTTAAAGGTCGTTTCAGTAGTAAAAACAGCACCATTGCACTGTAAACCTCTGGTTAGTGACAAAAGAAAATGATCAATATTTTATAACACGATTTCCTGTCATAAGAATATGACATATGTACATTTAATTACAGAATAAATATTGTCAAACATAAATAAACACATGATTATGAGAGGTAGGGTTATGCCATTTTAATTCGACGCTACTTTAATCTTCCCTTCTAATAAAACTGGAGCGATGCACGTCTGAACAAAGCACGTAATCTAGTCCATTTTATGTAAAATAATCAAAATTTGTGACATGATATCTGACTTTTCCACGGATTCTGGTCCTCGACATCAAAAATATGTTTTTATGCTGCCTTAAAATTTTAACTTTAGTCAACTTAAAATGTGAACAACTTGGATATGTGAGTTACCGAAAAGTTTAAGTTAAACATCTTTTTTTTTAATACAGTGTAGTTAGTCAACTAAACCATCTTAACCCAGCAAACCACCTAAGGCTGCTTTTATTTAAAGTATTCGTTCACTTCAAAATAAAAATGTCCTGATCTTTTCCTCACCTCCATCTCATCCAACATCTTTTTTCAGTGGAAAAGAAATATACGTTTTTAGAGGAAAACATTCCAGGATTTTTCTCCACATTATGGACTTCAATGGGAACCAATGTTTCAGAGCTTCAAGGCTTCAGAGTCTCTGATGATCCCAGAGGAATAGGGTCTGATCCAGACAAACCATCAGACATATTCAACACAAATAAACATTTATATACTTTTTAAACACAAAAGTCGACTTCGGTGTTCTTCTTCACGGCGTATGACATCATCACGTCGGAAAGGTCACATGACATAGCTGGAAGTACCATCCAGAGTTAAACCAAACACACAAAGACTAAATCAAATGGCCTTTACACAAATAAAGGTGAAACAACGATGTCGGACCATTTTAAAGTTGGAGGAGAACATGAGATGCATTTTTCGGCACTGGGTCAGTACTTCCACCTGCATCATGTGACCTTTCCGACATGATGACATCACACATCGTAAAGAAACACAACTCCAAAAAGTCGAGTATAAAATGTCTGATGGTTTGGTCCTATTCCTCTGGGATCATCAGAGTCCCCGAAGCTCTTCCTCATTGATTTGGACCTTCAACCGTTGGTTCCCATTGAAGTCCATTATGTGGAGAAAAATGGGGATGAGGAAACTCTCAGGAGATTTTCATTTTGAACTGAACTAATCCTTTAATTATTGCTTCACATTGTTCTGTTCTGTCAGATCAGTAACCGTATAAAAAGAAAAAGCACATGCTTGATCAAACTGCTTTAGCACCGTAAATGATGTCGGCATGCTATTAAATATTATTAAAAACTATCATATATTAGCCAGGACGATCTTTTACATTTTCAGACAATTTACATTAGAGACAATCGTCAAGATAAAGAGATTTCAGTAGCGCTGGTTTTCAGTGTTTTCTATCCTTTCCTAGATTGTCATGAATGTTAAACGTTCAAATATACAAAACATTCAATTATTTATATTTTCATATCAAGCTGTTTGCTGTCTTCTGCGCTTAACTCTTATCTAAAACTCGTTTACAGTGGACAAACAGCAGATATTATGGATTATGAAACATTTTGAAATTGTTAAATAAATCCCTTTATGTCAAAACACTGCCTAAATGAAGGATTTGACTGTTTGCTACAACTAAAAATAACGATACACCCTCTGACACCGTTGTTGCAACCAAATGTTCACAATCTCATTTGGTTCAACGGCATCTCGACTGACCAGATTATTCATGCAACAACCTGCGTTTCCATTACATTAAAAACCAATCCATTCTGCATCCTGATTCTTGGAGACACTCACTTATTTGGTTCTTGTTACTTTCCTGTAGAAGCCGTTTCTGATGGCTTACCGTAGCTGCCAGACGTTAAAGAGAGACGCAAAGTGAGATTTTCTGAAGCGTTCTGTTCAGTTTTTCTTACTGGATTTTGACAGAAAGGCCCGTATGAGGGTGAGGAAGACACTTCCCACAGAAACCGCCACAGCGGCCGTATATTCTGGTGCCGTCCTTCACAAGATGAGGGAAAGAAACAATAAAATAAACATTATTACCTTTCTGCACACAATTATAATAATAACAAATATAGCTGCAAACAGCAATTAAGGGGCCAAGCACAAAAAAGACATGTTGAGTTATGCAAGCTCTGCAAACACTTTTAATACAATTAAATAGCTTTTCACTTTTGACCAATAGGTGGCACCGTGATCAAACTGATGCTGTGAATCAGCTTTTGGTCAATCAAAAAGCTTTAAGTAACTGAAAACAACATTTTACGACAAAATTCAAAATGGCTGATGCCAAACGGGAAAAGTTTGGTATCATTCAACTATGTTGTTACCTTTTTGCTGGCATGGTCTAAAAATGATCTGAGCCGAATTTGGTGAAAATCTAAATTGTGTATTATTCGATTCGGCACGTTGCACTGAATCAAAAGAGACCAGTTTTGTGATTTTTGGGCAAACCGTTCATAAGTTAAAAGCAAAAATGACCATATCTCCTGACCAGTAGGTGGCGCTGTGCTGTAACTCTGCATGCTGCCTCAGCTCATGCTTGTGATAACATCTACCAATATTCGACTCAAAGTGTTTCTGAGATACAGCGTTACGTCCATTGTGATGTGCTCTTCGTTTAAGTAATTTGCGGGTTATTTGAGAACAATTTGGTTTATCAAATAAACATTTAATAACTATTTTGCCGGCATGGTCTCAAAATGACAACATACAGCATCTTACGACAAAATTCAAAATGGCTGATGCCAAATGGGAAAAGTTGGGTATCATTCGACTCTGTATTTTGCACTGAATCAAAAGAGACCAGTTTTATGATTTTTGGGCAAACCATTCATAAGTTATAAGCAAAAATGACCAAATCTCCTGACCAGTAGGTGGCGCTGTGCTGTAACTCTGCATGCTGCCTCAGGTCATGCTTGTGATAACATGTACCAATAATAGTCTCAATACTCTAAAGTGTTACAGAGATACAGGCTTGCCTCTATTTTGATGTGCTCTTCGTTTAGTTTGCGGGTTATTTGAGCGGTTCGGTTTATCAAAAAAATGACCATATCTCTTGACCAGTAGGTGGCACTGTGCTGTAACTCTGCATGTTGCCTCAAGTCATGCTTGTGATGAAACGCACCAATATTAGTCTCAATTTGATAAAGTGTTACAGCCTTATGTCCAATTTGATGTGCTCTTCATTGAATTATTTTGCAAATTATTCAAAAGCAGTTTGGTCTAAAGATGATCTGAGCTGAATTTGATGAAAATTGCTTATTGTTGAATTTGTTTGTGCATTATTTGAGAATGGTTTGGTTTATCAAAAACATTTTCAGAATTTTTTTTGTCAACATGGTCTGATGTGAGCCAAATTTTGGTGTAAAATTCTAAATTGAGCCAAAGAATCAGTGATAAAATTATTTTGTTTCTATCGCTTACAATTCAAAAGTTATTAGCATAAACATGAGTGCAACTTCAGACCATAGGTGGCGCTAGAGGGACTGAGTTAGAGACTCTGATTTTGTAGTGGTAACAGTTCAGACTGTCCTCTGTCTGTGAGCCAAATTTCACTTTTTTCGCCAGCGGTTCTATGGACTGCCCTAGATTCAAGAGCGGAAGAAGAAGGAGAAACAGAAATAATAATAATTAGACCACTAACTATAGCAATAGTTCTGTGCTCGGCCCCTAATGAAGATGGCAGACGGAGTCCTCACCTCTGAGCGGTGAACTTTGAGCGTGACGTAGTTGCCTTGAGAAACCCATTTTGTGGATTCTGCGACCGTCAGTCCCGTTCCACTGAGATTTATACTAAACTGACCCTAACCAATCAAAGAAGGAGAGACAATTAAAATTTAAAAATAAATAAATTACCCTGCTGGAAAAAACTGCTAAATCCAGCCTAAGCTGGTCCCCCAGGCTGGTTTTAGATGGTCAAGGAGGGAACACAACTTAAACCAGAGACCATCCAACCAGCATAGGCTGGATTTAGTTGCTTGTTGGTTTTCAGCATGGTAATTAATGCTTTCCAGTTTAGGCTGGTCTAAGCTGGTTTAAGATGGTCATAAGGCCTCTAAAACCAGCCTGCTAAACCAGCTATGACCAACCAACCAGCTTAATTCTGAAGAAGGTTTATTCATCGAGGACACATTCTGTTGATAAAAAGAGGCAGTAAAGACATTTGCAATGGCACAAATGATTCTATTTTAATGAAATGCTGTTCTTTTGAAGAATTCATCAAAGAATCCTGAAAAGTAAAATATATCACAGTTTCCACAAAATGTTTTCCACACTGATAATAATCATAACTGTGATCATCAGATCCTCGTATGAGAATGATTAGTAAAGGATCATGTGACTCTGAAGACTGAGGTGATGATGATAAACTCACAGGGATAAATCACACCGATCAGGCATAAAGCATGACCTTAAATTGTGTTGGTCCCCCTTTTGCCCTGACCCGTCGAGGCTTGGACTCCACTAGACCCCTGAAGGTGTGCTGTGGTATCTGGCACCAAGATGTTAGCAGCAGATGCTTTAACTCCTGTAAGTTGCGAGGTGAGGGGAGGTAAGTCTTGTAAGTAACATCCACATGGATGGAGGACCCAAGGTTTCCCAGCAGAACATTGGCCAAAGCATCACACTGCCTCCGCCGGCTCGTCTTCTTCCCATAGTGCATCCTGGGGCCATGTGTTCCCCAGGTAAGCCACACACACACACCCACACACACACACACACACACACACCCGGCCATCCACGTGATGTAGAAGAACACGTGATTCCTCTGACCAGGCCACCTTCTTCAATAGACCTTTTTCACAAAAAACGGAAATACGTCACTGACGCGTAGGCGTTCTTCCGCTTCGTGCTTATACTCGGCAAAATGTATACTGGCAGAGTGTTTTCTCTGAGCCTTCTCAACCTGCCAAAGGTTAAATTTGCTAATATGGTGAAAATAGTGGTCGCAAATTCCTCCACCAAGACCAATAACCTGGACAAAGGCTACAAATTTCACAGACACCATAAATACCATTAGAGGATGATCACATTTTAAACCACTTAAAACATGTTTTGCAAAGACTAACAATAAAAAGCGTCAATATGGCAAGAAAACTTGCAAATGATGTGTACATTTTATATTTATAACACAACTGTAAAGTTTAGACGTTATTTAAACCTTACCTGCGGGTGGGTGTGTCACATACTCGTGATCCATTTTAGCAGCTGCACCGCTGTCATCCGCCTGGGTGGGGACAAGCTGACGTTTGTTCACCCTTTCAAAACACAGACTCCCTTTTGGGTGGTACTGTAAAATTGTTCCAAGGGAAGGCTTGGGACGACACCACTTTTAAGGCGACTGATGGTTGTTCCACCGGAGTAATGCTCCTTGGCAAAATGTCTGCTACAGACGTAAATGCTGCCTTTTCTCACAGAGAATTCCGGCCCTTCTTCTCTTCTAACAGCATGAATCCACACATTTCTTGTTGCTTGATCAGACGGAAATGAGTGAAAAGACAGGTATGGTTGTTTTTGGGTACAACACGAAAACCCGGGACACAACAAAAACTCCTGTTTTTTGACTCACCCATTGTTACATTTCCTGCTAGCTACTGTAACAGGAAGTGTCTTTGCACATCCTTAACTAACTTCCGGTTAAAAATGCGGAAGTGTGAAAAAGGTCTATTGCTCCGTGGTCCAGTTCTGATGCTCACGTGCCACTGTTGGTGCTTTCGGCGGGGTCAGGAGTCAGCATGGGCACCCTGGCTATGCCGCCCCATACTCCTCAAACTGAGCTGCTCTGTGTATTCTGACAGCTTTCTATCAGAACCAGCATTAACTTCTGGAGCAGTTTGAGCTCCAGTAGCTCGTCTGTTTGATCGGACCCCACGGGCCAGCCTTCGCTCCCCACGGTCATCAATGAGCCTTGGCCGCCCATGACCCTGATATGCCTGATCGGTGTATATTCACATTTAAATCAGCTATCTCCAAAAAAGAAATGCAGCCTAGGTGAGCAGATTTCTTTCTGAAATCATGCTTTTGAACATTACTGTACTGAGGACCTCTATAATGACGGTACCTGAGGACATTTAGCGGCGCTGTAACAGTCTCCCGCGGACGCGAACGGGACGGAGCGACCAAACAGCGTCTGACTGAACTTCACATCCGTCGCTGAAACACAAACACAATCAGATGAAATTCAACATGTCGTTTACTGAAGTGCATTTGCTGACACGTTACAGTAAGGTTTCATTTGTTAACAATACACAAAACTCCTACAGCATTTATTAATCCTAGCTAATGTTCATTTCCACACGTATTAATGCTCTGCGAACGTACATAAACAAGGGTATTTATATCAAATAACATTAAAGGGATAGTTCACCCCAAAATGTAAACTCTTTCATCATTTACTCTCCCTCATGTTTTCCAAACCTGTGTGTGTTTCTTTCCTCTGCAGAACACAAATGAAGATATGCTGAAGAATGTTTGTAATAAAGAGAGAGAGCAACCATTGATACCGCAGTATTGTTGTCCCTGCTGTGGTTGCTCTCTCTGCTTTATTACAAACATTCTTCAGCATATCTTCATTTGTGTTCAGCAGAGGAAACACACAGGTTTGGAAAACATGAGGGCGAGTAAATGATGACAGAAATTTCATTTTTAGGTGAACTGTCCCTTTAACACAGATTAATGCTGTAAATATAAATTGGTTATAGTGCATCAGATAATGTTAATAGATCAGATGCTGTTGTAAAGTGTTACTGTGTGTGTGTGTGTGTGTGTGTGTAGGTTGAGGGGTAAAGGACTCACTGATGATGCGCATGGTTGAGAGGTCGAGCCGCACGCGCTGGAAGACGGTATAACCGGCCGCGGCGTAATCGTTCCTGCACGCGCAGTCCTGCCGCCGACTGCCGTTAAACGGACACTCGAACGGGTTCTGCAGCCTGCACACAAATTACACTTTTTTATATTTTTATACATTTGGCAGACGGTTTAATCCAAAGCGACTTACATTGCATTTTTTTGCAATGCAAGTTTGTCAATTCTTGCTTTCCCTGGGAATCGAACCATGGCGTTGTTAGCGCCACGCACGTTTGTTTGTTTATTTATATTTATATACAATGAATTATTAAAAAAAAGAACATTCATTATTTTGATTATTAATTTTAATTCAAATATAATAATCACTATTTATAATTAATGCAAATTCTACTACTACTACTAATAATAACATTTACTGTATTTTATATATAATAAATATGATACTGATTATTCATTTATTTAGTTTTAATTCAAATAAAACAACCACTATATACATTCATTATAATTTTTTTGTTTGTTGATTCTTTATTTATTAGACATTTAAAATTTTAACTATTTACAGCAGAGCCCAAAATAGCTCCACAATCATAATACATAAAAATAAGATTTGATCAAATTAAAATAGACACATTTAGAAAAATAAGTAAATAATTCTGATAAAGAAACAAAAAAGAAGGAAAACAAATAAACAAAATGTACATAACTACACACACACACACACACACACACTCACACACACCTTGAAGTGTGTGTTGTCAGGTGTGTGTCGTCAGGTGTGTGTGTCGTCAAGTGTGTGTGTGTGTGTGTGTTGTCAGGTGTTTGTGTTGTCAAGTGTGTGAGTGTCTGTGTGTGTGTGTTTGTACCTGTATTCGTACCCCTCTGAGTGTGTCGTCAGGTGTGTTTGTGTGTCTGTGTGTGTGTGTACCTGTATCCGTACACCTCGAAGTTTGTGTTGTCAGGTGTGTGTGTGTTGTCAGGTGTGTGTGTGTGTGTGTGTGTGTACCTGTATCCGTACACCTCGGATTGTGTGTCGTCAGGTGTGTGTGTGTATCTGTGTGTGTGTGTATCTGTACCTGTATCCATACACCTTGGAGTGCGTGTTGTCAGGTGTGTGTGTCATCAGGTTTGTGTGTGTGTCATCAGGTGTGTGTGTGTGTGTGTGTGTGTGTGTGTGTGTGTGTGTGTGTGTGTGTGTGTGTGTGTGTGTACCTGTATCCGTACACCTCGGAGTAGTTTTCGGTCTGGCTGCGCAGGGTCACGTATTCTCTGGGGACTTCGCTCTGCATCTCGGCACAGTAAACTCGGAGGATCTTGGCCTGGAGCTTGATGTGATGTTCTCCGTCTGTGCGGACGCCCGCCTTCATCTGGAGCTCACGGCAGCTGGCGTGGAGTTCACCTGCGTGCACACACACACACACACACACACACACACACACACACACACACACACACACACACACACACACACACACACAAGTTGTGTTTTTGTGAATTGTGGGGACTTTCCAGGCGTAACAATGGATTTTACACTGCACATTCTATCCCCCTACACTGTCCTAAACCTATCCATCATACACACACACACACACACACACACACACACACACACACACACACACACACACACACACACACACACACACACTGCCCCTTTCCCTAAACCTACCCATCACAGGAAACATTCTGCATTTTTACGTTTACAAATTTACATTTAGAATTATTATGAATCCATTTAAATTGTGGGGACATTTGTAATATAAACAAGCACACACACACACACTCACAGTCCGTCCGTCTGCAGGTGGCGGTAGACTCCGGCCGGCTGGACCTCGAGCAGATCTCTGACGGGACGTTTCTCACACACTCCACCGTCCTCTGCATCACTCCAGCGCCGCACGTCTGAGAGCACTGAACACACATCAGCCCATTATCACAACAGAAGAGGAGACGCTGTGGGTGTGTGTGTGGGTGTGGGTGTGTGTGTGTGCGCGAGTGTGTTTGTGTGTGAGATTGAGTGTGTGAGTGTGAGTGTGTGTGTCTTTGTGCGTGTTAGATTGAGTGTGTGAGTGTGAGTGTGAGTGTGTGAGTGTGAGTGTGTGTGTCTTTGTGTGTGTTAGATTGAGTGTGTGAGTGTGAGTGTGAGTGTGAGTGTGAGAGTGTGAGTGTGAGTGTGAGAGTGTGAGTGTGAGTGTGAGTGTGTGAGTGTTAGATTGAGTGTGAGTGTGAGTGTGTGTGTCTTTGTGTGTGTTAGATTGAGTGTGTGAGTGTGAGTGTGAGTTTGAGTTTGAGTGTGAGAGTGTGAGTGTGAGTGTGAGTGTGAGTGTGAGTGTGAGTGTTAGATTGAGTGTGTGAGTGTGAGTGTTAGATTGAGCGTGTGAGTGTGAGTGTGAGTGTGTGTGTCTTTGTGTGTGTTAGATTGAGTGTGTGAGTGTGAGTGTGAGTTTGAGTGTGAGTGTGAGAGTGTGAGTGTGAGTGTGAGAGTGTGAGTGTGAGTGTGAGTGTGTGAGTGTTAGATTGAGTGTGAGTGTGAGTGTGTGTGTCTTTGTGTGTGTTAGATTGAGTGTGTGAGTGTGAGTGTGAGTTTGAGTTTGAGTGTGAGAGTGTGAGTGTGAGTGTGAGTGTGAGTGTGAGTGTGAGTGTTAGATTGAGTGTGTGAGTGTGAGTGTGTGAGTGTTAGATTGAGTGTGAGTGTGAGTGTGTGTGTCTTTGTGTGTGTTAGATTGAGTGTGTGAGTGTGAGTGTGAGTTTGAGTTTGAGTGTGAGAGTGTGAGTGTGAGTGTGAGTGTGAGTGTGAGTGTTAGATTGAGTGTGTGAGTGTGAGTGTTAGATTGAGCGTGTGAGTGTGAGTGTGAGTGTGTGAGTGTGAGTGTGAGTTTGAGTGTGAGTGTGAGAGTGTGAGTGTGAGTGTTAGATTGAGTGTGTGAGTGTGAGTGTGAGTGTTAGATTGAGTGTGTGAGTGTGAGTGTGAGTGTTAGATTGAGTGTGTGAGTGTGAGTGTGAGTGTGAGCGTGAGTGAGCGAGAGCGAGAGAGAGAGCGAGAGAGAGAGCGAGAGAGAGAGCGAGAGCGAGAGCGTGAGCGTGAGCGTGAGCGTGTGTGTGTGTGTGTGTGTGTGTGTGTGTGTGTGTGTGTGTGTGTGTGTATGTGTGTGTGTGTGTGTGTTCCTCACCTCGCTCCAGGGGCCGGCTCTCCAGGCTCCAGGGTTCGGGCAGGCTGGGAGTCTGCAGGGTCTGCTGTCGGCCGGAGGACGCTCACTGCACGACTGCAGCCGCAGGTCAGAGGTCACGGCAGAGCAACGAACCGCCCGCCGCTGGACGCCCGAGCCACAGCTAACCGAACACTGAACACACACACACACACACACACACACACACACACACACACACACACACACACACACACACACACACACACACTCCTCATTATACTAACAATCTCAACAGACCATTATAATGTGTGTGTGTGTGTATGAACTATTATTTGTATTATTATATTTTACTGATATATCATTCTAATTTGTATGCATGTGACAGCAGCAGCAGGTGAAGGCATTTCATGATTTTAATACTTATTTACCGGTATTATGTCATTTATGTTTATGTAAATTGGAGCATAAAGTAAAGGAATGTATTCATTCGTTTAATTTGAGTTTGGACACGAAGTGAACCAATGTGTTTATTTGATGGAGGTGCGTGTGAAGACATTTCATTATTTGAATAAATAAATATAAATGTATTTATATTTTATATATATTTTGTATTATTTATTTGCTTATCTTTGTGTACATTTGAACAGCAAGTGCACTAATATATATATATATATATATATATATATATATATATATATATATATATATATATATATATATATATATATATATATATATATATATTTATTATTACTTTGTTTTGGTTTATTCATGTGAATTTAATCAGTGAGTGAAGGAATTGAATTATGTATATATTGATTCAAATGTAATCATTATTGTTATTTTAATAAATTAAGTATTATTTATTTATATTTTATGTGAATTATTTATATTATATTATATGTATATATTTATTATTATTTAATTTATTGTTTATATTAATTTAAAAAGCTATTTTTATTTGTATGTATTATATATATGTTTATTTATTTAGTTATTATTATTTTGTGTGTGTGTGTGTGTGTGTGTGTGTGTGTGTGTGTGTGTGTGTGTGTGTGTGTGTGTGTGTGTGTGTGTGTGTGTGTGTGTGTGTGTGTGAGATTGACAGCCGCACCTGACTCCAGGCTGCAGTGACCCACAGGTGCCTACAGGTGGCGCTGTGACACGGCTCATGTTTGTGTGGTTTGGCCGACGCGTCACACATGCGCTCAGAAACCACATTCATCCCTCCGTCCTGACAAAACACAGACCTGGACCTCACACCCCGTCCACAGGTGGCGTTACACTGGACACACACACACACACACACACACACACACACACACACACACACACACACACAAAGACAGGAAATCATTTTCTTAATGTCCTTACTGTGCACATGTACAAATCTGTAATAACTTTATCTGCATGGAATGACTGATTTCTGCTGTAGCCAAGGCTGTGTGTGTGTGTGAGTGGGGGGGGGGGATTATTATTTGATCTGTCAGTTAAACAGATAGCCCCGCCCACAGCTCTTGTGATTGGTTCAGTCAGAAAACGTCCCAAATTAATCTGCTGGAGGTTGAGATCCTCCAGAGGGCGCTGTCGCACCATCACAGCTCAGGCACAAGCGACATGTGTGAGGTCAAAGGTCAAGAGAGAGACATGTTTTATATCTGGAGGAGCGATGAAAGCGCTCTCTGAAGTCTGAGCTGTTGTTCTGGAGATGATCTTATCACACACACACACACACACACACACACACACACCCTCAGCTGGGACACATGAAAACAGGTTAGTTTACTTCACTTGTTTCCTGTTTAAAACAACAACAAAAATGGGGACGGTAATACACCACCTAGCATTTGCACAGGCAAATACATAACATCATAAAAACGTTTATTTATTATATATTATATATATTTTTAATTAGTTTATTTTGTGAAAATATAAATAAAAACAGCCAAAACAGTCATAGCATAAAATAAACTATTTGTTATGTATAAAAGTATCTTATGTAGCTTTCTTTGTGATGTATGACTTATTATTGGCATTTTTTTAATAAATATTTTTTAAATATAAGTACATTTAGTTCACATAATAATTAATAATAATAAAATAAAAATAAAATACAAAATCATTTATTTGTATAAAAGTATCTTATATGTTAGAATTGTGTTCATTAATTATTAATAAAAATATTTTTTAATTACAATTTTTGTGTAAAACTATCTCATGTACAGTAAAAGTAATATAATTTAATTCACTATTAGTAAAACATTTAATTAAATTAAACACAATTAAACTAACAAATATATTACAGCTTTCTTTGTTTCGTGTAGCTTTTAAATAAATTGTTTTCAATTGCCGTATTATTGTTATTTAATCCTACATTTCATTTCATTATTATTGTGACAACTTCTAATTGGCATTTTTTGAATAAAAAAGTACAATTTGTTTATTTATTAATAATAAATATGTATTCAAATAAATCAATAAATGAAAATAAAATTAGAAATCAATTAAAGTACAATAAATTAAATTAATTAATTAATTAAAATAAGTAATAAAAATAAAGTACAATCAAATAAAAACATAAAATAAATAAATAAATAAATAATAAAAAATAAATAAATAAATAAATAAAACAAAACAATACAATAAAATAAAAATAAAAATAATACAATAATAATATTAATAATAATAAATGAAATAATAAAATAAAATAAAATAAAATATAAAGTATATATTTAATAATAAAAAATAAAGTACAATAAATTAAATAAATAAATAAATGATAAATAAATAAAACAATATAATAAAATAATAATTTAAATTAAATAATTTAAATTAAATTAAATTAAATTTTAGTCAGGTTGGGATATTACCTTGCCCAGGCGGGTTTTGTGTGTGTGTGTCCAGCTCTAACACGTATTAATCATGCGTGTGAGGCGTGTGTGTGTGTAATGCTTGACCGAGCCACAAACACGCTTCTCCATGTTTTACTCACGTCCTGCCATCGGTGAGCCGTCCATGTGTGGGTCTGACATCCCGAGAGGAAGCAGGACCGGATCGGGACAGGACGCACACGCACGTCACACAGGTCATCCCTGACACGACCTCTGCCCTTTAACCTGCAGAAGACCTCGCGGGACTGGGAGCCAGCGCCGCAGCTCACCGAACACTGCGCGCACACACAAAAACACACACACACACAAGAGTGTACGGTTACGGGACAGACATTTGTGTATAAGCGCCCTTGTCTGATTCCTCTGCGTCTGAGGAGAAGATTGCTTCCAGATCTCAGATGGTCTGGGGTAAACTGGGCCAGTGACCCAACACACCACAGCCAATCAGACCGCAGGGGATGATGACGGTCTGGGGTAAACTGAGCCAATCAGAACACTGGGTGGATCCTTGTTTTTATGGAGTACTGTGTGTTCTTTTACTGTTAATCCATAAAGTAAAACATACAGTGACTTATGACTGACTGACAGGAGGTGAGCACACGCACCGCTCTCCACTGATTGGCTCTCCAGCTGGGGCAGGGTCCCGCCCTGCAGGCCTTGCGTGTTCTGGGCGGGGTCTGATGAGCACAGGCCTCGTCCTCGATTTGGGTCTGATTCTGATCCACACACACGATCTGCCGCTCTTTGAGTCCCTTCCCACAGGACACCGAACACTACAGAAAGAGAGAGAGAGAGAGAGAGAGAGAGAGAGAGAGAGAGAGAGAGAGAGAGAGAGAGAAGAGACGAGAGAGAGAGAGAGAGAGAGAGAGAGAGAGAGAGAGAGAGAGAGAGAGAGAGAGAGAGAGAGAGAGAGAGAGATTACATTAATTCATGATTTCAGAGCTTTTAGTTTTTCGCTAGAGATGGGAACCACAAGTAAAATTACATATGATATATTTTTCTTGTTCTGTTGAAAAAAAAATCAAAGCAAAAACAGACAAAATGATCTGCCAATGGGGTGAGAAAAATAATCTTATTTCTGATTGAAATCTTGTCTCTTGTTTCCGTCCCAAACAGAAATAAGATTATTTTTCTCACCCCATTGGCAGATCAGCAAAAACTCACTTAATTTTGATATTTTTCACATATTTCATATATAATATTTTTCATATATATATATATATATATATATATATATATATATATATATATATATATATATATATATAATGTTTACTTATCTAGTAAATGCATCTTGATTTAAGAATTTTTAGATATTTGGACTGGAACAAGAAAAAAAAGAAAAAAAAAAGAAAAGAAGGGCATTTTTGCAGTGTAATTCATATTTCCTAGGTTTTTTGCTAGGGATGGGAACCACAAGCCACCATGTTCTGCACACCGTGGGCTTAAATTCTGAGCAGAACGGACACGAAGCCACGAGGAAATCATCGGCAATCATCTGGAAGCAATAACACAGAACATTCTCCGGAGAAGAGACGACCACATCCGCTCGGGAGACAAACAACATTCAGCCTGGACCCTTCAGGAGGAGCGCTCAAATCAAATTGAACATTTTATATATAAATGTTTATATTTAAATGTTTATATATATATATATATATTATATATATATATATATATATATATATGTATATATATATATATATATATATATATATACATACACACATACTCACCTAAAGGATTATTAGGAACACACACTAATACTGTGTTTGACCCTTTCTCCTTCAGAACTGCCTTAATTCTACGTGGCATTGATCATCAAGCTGCTGAAAGCATTCTCTAGAAATGTTGGCCCATATTGATAGGAGAGCATCTTGCAGTTGATGGAGATTTGTGGGATGCACATCCAGGGCACGAAGCTCCCGTTCCACCACATCCAAAGATGCTCTATTGGGTTGAGATCTGGGGACTGTGGCGGCCATTTTAGTACCGTCAACTCACTGTCATGTTCAAGAAACCAATTTGAAATGATTGGAGCTTTGTGACATGGTGCATTATCCTGCTGGAAGTAGCCATCAGAGGATGGGCACATGGTGGTCATAAAGGGATGGACATGGTCAGAAACAATGCTCAGGTAGGCCGTGCATTTAAACGATGCCCAATTGGCACTAAAGGCCTAAAGTGTGCCAAGAAAACATCCCCCACACCATTACACCACCACCACCAGCCTGCACAGTGGTAACAAGGCATGATGGATCCATGTTCTCATTCTGTTTACGCCAAATTCTGACTCTACCATCTGAATGTCTCAACAGAAATCGAGACTCATCAGACCAGGCAACATTTCTCCAGTCTTCAACTGTCCAATTTTGGTGAGCTTGTGTAATTGTAGCCTCTTTTCCTATTTGTAGTGGAGATGAGTGGTACCCGGTGGGGTCTTCTGCTGGTGTAGCCCATCCGCCTCAAGGTTGTGTATGTTGTGGCTTCACAAATGCTTTGCTGCATACCTCGGTTGTAACGAGTGGTTATTTCAGTCAAAGTTGCTCTTCTATCCGCTTGAATCAGTCGGCCCATTCTCCTCTGACCTCGAGCATCAACAAGGCATTTTCTCCACAGGACTGCTGCAGACTGGATGCTCTTCCCTTTTCACACCATTCTTTGTAAACCCTAGAAATGGTTGTGTGTGAAAATCCAGTAACTGAGCAGATTGTGAAATACTCAGACCGGCCCGACTGGCACCAACAAACCATGCCACGCTCAAAACTGCTTAAATCACCTTTCTTTCCCTATTCTGACATTCAGTTTGGAGTTCAGGAGATTGTCTTGACCAGGACCACACCCATAAATGCATTGAAGCAACTGCCATGTGATTGGTTGATACAAACAACATTTATACGAATAAAATGCCAGACCAATTAAGCAGCGTTTCCACCGCGGAACTTTCCTCAGGAACTAGGGACTTAGTACTTTCGGTTTCGACTGCCGGAACCGGGGACTAAATAATGTTCTCGGTTAAGATTTCCCTCTCAAAACGAACCTGATTGCGAATTAGTACTTTTTCAAAG
>NC_090196.1:34984440-35034685 GCF_024679245.1 Pseudorasbora parva | reverse complement strand
AAAAGGCCAGATATTTTTTATATAACTGTGTTCGGCTGAATGAGGAAAGTCATATACACCTATGATGGCTTGAGGCTAAATAATTATGGGATGCTTCTCATTTTTGGGTGAACTAACCCTTTAAAAAAGTTAGGAAGCCTGACAGGGATGCCAGAACCTAAAACAAATTCCCCAACGCCAGATGTTTACAAGACTTCAGTGTCTTTCTTTAAGTGCCTGAGACGAGGACAGGTTTGGTACGACGTTAGATACACAATGATGTCTGTTGTACCTCCAGACATAAACCTTGTTGGATGAGGAAACAAATATAAAGACTTTATTTACAAGCATCTTTAGAGGGAAACTACCATTCTGCGCCAATAAACGGACTCCATTGACCAGCTAGTTTAGTTTTAGTGCAAATAGTTTCCCCTGCTAACTTTATCTACACTTCCCCTGCCGAAAAGATCCGTTTAGACAATTCAATTATGGAGCACATTTGAGGTATGAAGCAAGTTAAGAAGCAAAAAAATTCTCTTCTAATTTAGTTTGTCTTGTTTCTAGTCTAAATATCTAACAATTCTTAAATCAAGATGCATTTACTAGATCAGTAAAACGACATGAGATATTTTAGCTTGTTTTGTTGAAAATCAAATCTAAATGAAGTGAGTATCTTATTTCTGATTGAAACCTTGTTTCTTGTTTCAGTCCCAAACAGAAATAAATTATTTTTCTCACTCCATTTGCAGATCATTTTGCCTGTTTTAAGCAAAATCTCATCTAGATTTTATTTTTAGGAAAACAAGAAAAATATATTATGTTATTTTCCTTATATAGTAAATGCATCTTGATTTAAGAATATTTAGATATTTGGACTGGAAACAAGAACAAATAAACTAAGTTAGAAGAGCATTGTTTTCAGTGTGATTGGGATGCCATGCAGGATCTAAAACACAAAACCACGCTGGTGGTCTCCTCAATAGGGTCTTCAAGCCCCCAGTTCTTGTGCTTTTGAAGCCCTCCCGGGAGCACGTATTCAGGCTCTTCAAAGGAGCTTCTGGATGGCAGGCCGGCTTTCCCTGGAGATGACAGGAGCCGGATTGACTGCGGCCCAAGCCTGCGCTCTCTCACTGCGGAGAGGGAGGTGTTGGTATTTATAGATGGCAAATGATGGGACGCCCTCGTTAGCACAGGGCTCAGTGAGCCGGATGACAGACAGGCCGCCGGGGTCATGTGATCACATTACTCACTCCAATGCTCTGCGAGACACAGGACGGAAAATGGAGGAGAGAGAATTGAGGACAGAAAGAGGGACGAGGGGGAAAGTTTAGGGGACCACAAATAATCAAAGCAATTACGGCTCCGGGTTTGTCACGTCGCTCTTCTGAATTTCCACTACACTGTAAAAAAAAAGTCACAGCCTGAAAAAGTGCAATCAACTTGGATGTTTAAGTTATTTCTACTTCGATCATGTTAAACTGACTTTTAAAAAAAAAGAGTTACATCTTGTATAAAAAAATGTTTAACATTTCGGTAACACTTTAGTATGGGGAACACATTCATTATTAACTTCAACTTTTGCCTCAATAAACTCCTATTTTACTGCTTATTAATAGTTAGTACGGTAGTTTTTGTAGCGTTTAAGTTTAGGTATTGGGTCGGATTAAGGGATGTAGAATAAGCTCATGCGGAATAAGGCATTAATATGAGCTTTAGAAGTGCTAATAAACAGATAATATCCTAGTTATATGCATGATCATAAGCAACTGGTTAATAATTAATAACTGAACCTTAAAATAAAGTGTTACCCACATTTCTTAACTTATTCTGATGAGTAAAAACAATGTAAAAACATATGTTGTCATAACTTACTAAATATATATATTTTTTTACAGTGTAGAACATGCATTTCACGAGGACCAGCGACCGGCATTTATGCACTTAGTGCTACAGCAAATAAAATTGTTCTTCTTACTCAGTATTTTTGTCTTGTTTCTAGTCCAAGCATCTATGAATGTAAGTCATCTAAGAAGTATTTACTAGACAAGCAAAAGTTATTGTCTTGTTTGGGGAAAAAATACTCAAAATTAAGAGAGTCTTTGGTTAAAATAAGATAAATAATCTGCCAATGGGGTAAGAAAAATAATCTTAATTCAAACAGAAAACAAGATTATTTTTCTTACTCCTTTGGCAGATTATTTATCTTATTTTAAGCAAAAACTCTCTTCAAACTACCAGCTTAAATGGGATCAAACGACCGATGTTTGCAGATAAATGAGAGAGAAGAGAGACAGAGAAAGAAAGATATTTTGAACAGGCCTTCGTGAGGACTTCCCACATTAAAGAGCTAGAGACGGGCAGGTGAGCCGAGACCGAGAAACACTTTTCTTTCAACTTCTGCCACTTCAAACGGCCCCATGAGGAGGTGACACAGGCCCTCAGCACCACAAACAAAGGTGCAGGGGCCACAAGGGGGAAAAGCCCGACAAAAAAGACCCTTTGTGTCCCTGTTTTTGTAAAGAGTCACGCAGTAACTATTCCGCTTGGCATGATATATTACAACACGCCTAAACTGGTGGGTCGAGATTCAGCTCTCAATCAACAAATTATATAATAGAACACACCAAAATATATCAAATTCCCATCTATTCTGTTGGAAAGCCATTCAACTAATCAGTGTTTTGGCTCAAATGGATCTGTTACTTGGTAGAATCTTGACAAATTAAACAGATGTCAACATGCACTGGTTGACCATGAACACATATAAAGTACACTGCAAAAACTGCTCTTCTTACTAAGTAATTGTGGTGTGGCAAGCAGCGGGGCGAGGGACCGCGAGAGCGGGCCGGTGATTAACGTTCACGAGTGCCAGCTGCGTGGCACACCGGTCTCGTCTCGCGGCCATGTGACGGGAGCATATAAGGAGGAGCAAGGACAGCGGAAGACGAGAGAGGACCAGGCCTGGATTTTATGTTTAGTTTTATTTGGTGTGTGTTTGCGGGCAGTCGTCCGTGAGGGGCTGTCCGCGGTTTTACTTTCATTTTGTTTATTTCTTTTGAATAAAGTTTGTTGAACGTTCGCCGGTTCCCGCCTCCTTCCTTCCCATCTACAAACCGTATTACATTGGTGCCGAAGCCCGGGAGGAAGGAGGGACGCGCTGTCGGAGAGCCCTCGCTGCTGAGGGGGATCGCGGTGCTGAGGAGTTCGGGCAGCGCGGATGAGGAAAGACCGCGAGGGCTGCCCGAGGCGATGGTGCTGGAGCGGGAAAGGTGGGACAGAGACCTCGCTGCCGTGCCCCTGGGTCGAGGTGGGGTGGCTGCCGTCCGAGAGGGAGCGGAGGAGTCGCCGCGCTTGCCGGGGGCCGGAGCCTGCTGCCATCCGCCTGATAGGGGAGGAGCAGGGAGCGCGGGGCTCGCTGCCGGGTCCCTCGAAAGGAGGAGTCACCGCCGGCCGCCAGGGGGCGGAGGAGGATCGAGCGGCCCACCAGGCGTCCAGTGCCATCGCACAGCACCGCGAGGAAGAGCCTCTCGGCGGGCGGAGGGCCGAACGGCAGTGTGTCTGGGAACCGGACCAGAATTTTTTTTTTCCCCTTTCTTTTTTCCCTCTCTCCCCTCTCTCGTCCGCGGGCTCCGTGGGCTCCTCGTGCTCCCGTCTACATTTCTCTCGCCTCTCTGTCCTTACCCCCAGGTGCCGCGGCCGCCGTGATCGGCCCCCCCCCGGGAGAGGGGGGGAGGGGGAGTAGAGCGCCGTCTCGGGAGTGCCCCCCGGCCTGCGAGGGGCGATGGGGGTATGTGGTGTGGCAAGCAGCGGGGCGAGGGACCGCGAGAGCGGGCCGGTGATTAACGTTCACGAGTGCCAGCTGCGTGGCACACCGGTCTCGTCTCGCGGCCATGTGACGGGAGCATATAAGGAGGAGCAAGGACAGCGGAAGACGAGAGAGGACCAGGCCTGGATTTTATGTTTAGTTTTATTTGGTGTGTGTTTGCGGGCAGTCGTCCGTGAGGGGCTGTCCGCGGTTTTACTTTCATTTTGTTTATTTCTTTTGAATAAAGTTTGTTGAACGTTCGCCGGTTCCCGCCTCCTTCCTTCCCATCTACAAACCGTATTACAGTAATTTTATCTTGTTTCTAGTCTAAATATCTAATATCTTATTTAATAATTTATAAAGCTTATTTTATAAACTATAATACTGATCTGCCAACATTATCTCTCTATGATAAATTAAAATAAGCTGATAACATCACTGTTTACTCCAGAACGACTGTACAGCCAAATCTAATTCTGCTGCAGTATTGTCCTGTTTAACACTGAAGCTGCTCTGACACAATCGGCGTTGGAGAAGAGCGATATAAATAAAGCTGATCGATTGATTGATTGATTGATTGATTGATTGATTGATTGATTGATTGATTGATTGATTGATTGATTGATAAAAATGACATTATTGTTTACTTTTGAATTTAAGTTTGGATCTTATTTTTAATGGCCATCTAATGAAAAATCTGGATCCTGAAGATAAACTGGTTAAGAATTCCTCCCAAGATTAATCTTTTCATATAAATCTTTTTATGCTGTTGGTGTAGGGATGTTAGTTTGTTTTATTAAGCCACTATAGTCACCCGAACCGCATTAATACATGCAATTAAAGCACCAGTCGAAATGGGAGGTATGTTTGGCTAATGAGCAATGATTACAAGTTTAACACTGACATAAATTCTTTCATGATGCCCTTGTGGCTTTAATCAGACAACAGAGAGAACCAAACGCTCCTCGCTCTCCTTCCTCCACAGGGCTTCATGTATTGCACGGCAATCCCACGGTTAATGAGAATGGGAAAGGTTTCAGCTTTCCCATCCACTAGCCTGATTGAGGTTGTTTTGGTTGGATTAAGATACTGCCTACCTCAGTTAACATTTGATTCACTCAGAAAGCCTTGTTTCAGTAGTTAAAGGGTTAAAAGGAAGGGGGAAATGGACCCCTCCTTGTGTAGCTGAATGTAGTGTCTTTTGTGTTGCTCTAAACCCAAGACTCTCTAAAACTCCTCTGACCGGTGGCCCACTCACCCACATCGTAAAGAGGTTTGGGGGTCACGGGTTCACAACAAGGTGATCTGCGGGTGGCATTCGATTTCAAAGGCTTGATACTTCACCTCTCAGAGATCTAGCAGCAATGAACCCAATGGCTAATTAGCATTGCATTCGAGAGGTGAGAGAAACAGAAAAGCTGATGCTTATCACAATACTTACAAAAATCTCCTGTTTATGCACTACAAAAAAAATGCTCTTCTTACTTAGTAATTTTGCAATTCTAACAATTCTTAAATCAAGATGCATTTACTATACAAGTAAAAAGACATAAGATATTTTTTTCTTGTTTTGTTGAAAATAAAATCAAAATGAAGTGAGTTTTTGCTTAAAACAAGCTAAATGATCTGCCAATGGGGTGAGAAAAATAATCTTATTCCTGATTGAATTCTTGTTTCTTGTTTCAGTCCCAATCAGAAACAAGATTATTTTTCTCACCCCATTGGCAGATCATTTAGCTTGTTTTAAGCAAAAACTCACTTCATTTTGATTTTATTTTCAACAAAACAAGAAAAAAATATCTTATGTCTTTTTACTGATCTAGTAATGCATCCTGATTTAAGAATTTTTAGATATTTGGACTGAAAACAAGAAAAAAATATTAAATAAGAAGAGCATTTTTTTGCAGTATGTACACCTTCTATATTCTGCCAACTGATTTTCTTTTAGAGATTATCTTGTAGCTCCAGTTTGTTAGACATGGGATTAAACAAATACCCCTAACTGAATCTGACTCAGTGTTGAGGCAGCTAATATCACAGAGAAGAACAAGTTCTCGAAGGAAACCAGCTATGCAAGCTCACATTACCATCCTCATCAGCTTTGACATTTCAGTTTAACGCACGACTGACCGGCAGACAAAAACACAGGGATGAAAGCATAGGGAAAGTGTCTTACCATGCCATAGCCACATTCGGTCCCGTCAGCAAGAGGCATGTGCTGCGTTCGACATCCTTTATGGTCGCCCTCCGCACTGGTGCACCAGAGACGCTTGCACTGTTTCTGCAATCGGCAAGAGTCAGTCAGAACTGGAGAAACAATGACTTGAACATTGGTAAATCAAAATCTTCCTAAGTTCCCGAGAGTTCCCTTGAACCCATTGACCAGAAGAAATATTCAACAACAGGAGAATTGAAGAAATAAAGACTTGAACGATGGTTAAGATAACTGTAACAAGCTGGGTAAGGCCGAGAGCTGTGGGAACGGAGCACGACTAGGCAAAAGATGATTTTCTTACTTAGTATTTTTGTCTTGTTTCTAGTCAAAATATCTAAAAATTCTTACATTAGGAAACATTTACTAGACAAGCAAAAGTAATTGTCTTGTTTTGGGAAAATACAACTCAAATTTTTGCTAAGGAAAGAAAAGAAGCAAAATAATCTGCCAATGGGGTAAGCAAAATAATCTTGTTTTCTGTTGGAATTCAGATTATTTTGCTTACCCCATTGGCAAATTATTTTGTCTCAACCACATAAAGTCTTGGTCTGGTCTTGGTCTTGGTCTTGTCTTAGTCTCAACGTCACAAAGTCTTGGCCTTGTCTTGGTCTCAGCACACGCTGGTCTTGGTCTCGGTTTAGGTGGTCTTGACTACAACACTAGATGACACACCATGAATGGACAGACTTGGGAGCCGGGACCGAACATGAGTTCACACTGACGGTTGGCATTGTAGAGTTGACCTGGCAGCTGGTTGGGAAGGTCATACGTCCGTCCTGAGGGCTCGTCTAGGAGACATTCACCATAACCAGTGCTGAGAAGACAAGACAGACAGATACCAACACATTTAATTAAGCTTCCTTCATCCTGGGTTCTGCCATCACACTGCCAGGAAAAAAAGGTACATTGCTGTCACTGGGGCAGTACCCTAAGATCCAAAAATAAAAAGGTACTACTATGTACTCTGAAAGTACTGATATATACCTTTTAAAGTACTAATATGAAGCATTTAGGGGTAAGGTACAAAGATGCACCTTTTCACTTTTGTACCTTAGGGTACCACCCCAGTGACAGCACTGTACCTTTTTTTCTGAGAGTGCAGAAGCCTGAAGTACTATCATAAAGCATTTGTTGTTATTTTGCAACAGTTGTAAATGGACAATATGAATGCAGTCTTTCTGATTTCACCAGGCATCTGAAGGCCAAGTGTAAGATGGAGGCAGCAGTGGGTGGTCTGCTTTGTTACCTGCAGATAACTGATTGAATGGACTTAGTTAGACGACACAAAGGACGCATTTCAATGTAGGAAAAGACGGTGTTCTCCAACAATGGAGGGTCTCCAAGAATCAACACAACAGTGCCAAAACCAACGTTTCAGTACATCAGTCAAACAAGCCTTTAGCTCCAGCTACGTCATGACATTATGTCCTGCCACACCCTTCCTTTGAAACACATAAATGAGCTACAAAAGAGCAGCTGTACATTGAGGCTCATTGAATTGTTGGGCTTAACGTCTCTGAATGGCTCTTTCAGCCGTCGGCACCAGAGAAGGAGCAAAACAATCCTCCTCGACAAAGTCCTTTCTCCATTTGCCTTCTGCATGCTCACCTTTCTGCAAAGGAGAACGGAAACTAAAGCTCAGAATAGCCATGTGATGCAATTATGTGAGTTCTTCATGTTGCTGGTTCAATTTGTCCTTGGCTTTGAGACTAAACACCTGTGGTAGTTGATTTTGTCCTCTCACACTGCAAAACATGCTTTTCTTACTTAGAAATTGTGTCTTGTTTCTAGTCTAAATATCTAACAATTCTTAAATCAAGATATATTTACTAGACAAGTAAAAATATCATATTTTTGTTTGTTTTGTTGGAAATAAAATCTAAATGAAGTGAGTTTTTCCTTAAAACAAGCAAAATGATCTGCCAATGGGGTGAGAAAAATAATCTTATTTCTGATTGAAATCTTGTTTCTTGTTTCGTCCCAATCAGAAATAAGATTATTTTTCTCACCCCATTGGTAGATCATTTTGCCTGTTTTAAGCACGAACTCACTTCATTTAGATTTTATTCCCCAGAAAACAAGAAAAAATATCTTATGTCATTTTACTGATCTAGTAAATGCATCTTGATTTAAGAATTCAATATTTAGACTAGAAACAAGACAAAACTTAAGAAGAGCATTTTTTGCAGTGTAAACCATCTGTGTTAGTTGATTTTGTCCTCTCATTACCTCGCTCACCCTTTACTTCACACTAGAAACCCTATAAGAAAACCTTTGTCTTTATGAGGGGAAAACGAACATCACTCGAGGGGCATGTGTCCTTCTCTGGGACTCATTTATCCATCAGAGTCTCTCATCTCTCTGCACCTCGTCATCATCAGTTATGAGTTTGTTCATAAAATCAGCAAGACTGAGGCTGACAAAAACCTTTCACAGGAGTATGTTAGCACAAAGCTCTTAAAGAGCGATAAGATTACAGTAAACTGAGACCATCAGATCTCTAAGTATCTCTCAGCTACGCTCAAGTGAGTGTGAGTGTGTGAATTCAGGCTCTTTCACATGATAAGAACTGCAACAATGAATACAGGGCAATTTGCATCCTAACACTAGAGTTACAAAGACAGACTCAAAAGCGAGAGATGTGAGCGCAAAATAAGATATTGTGAAGAATGTAACATTTTGGCGGAGTGTTTATTCACACTAAGTGCAAATAACGTGCCTTGTTGGCAAGTGCTATTCACACTAGCTCTGCCTAACAATGCCTGGCTGATAAAAAAAACACATTTTTAAAAATATGCTTGCAATTTAACATCTTCAGTGGCGCAATCAATAAAACGTATGGCTGATGGATCATATTTTGACGCGATAAACACGGTTTTGAATCCGCCTTCTGCAGAGCTTGCTCTTCTCTGTTTTCTCATCACAAATAACATCGGAAAGGCATTCTGACTTTCAAGAAAAATTAAAAAAATGTTCTAACGAAATGTTTAATAATAATAATAAAAGCATTTACTGGGGAGGGTTATGGATAGGTGTAGGGAGGGCTTTTATTGTCCCTTTAAGGCGGCATCCATTTATTAATTTAAACAAATATAATAATTTACACTCCAAATTATTATTGCATCCTGTTAATGTACAACAATACTGAGGTGCAAATAGTATGTACCTGTCAAAATAAATGATAAATTACATATAATTACTATTTATATTGCAAAGAACTGCTTCTTTTATGTGGTGTAAAAAGAATATATCACCAGCATTTACAGCTATTTGCACTTAGTGTGAATATCACCTATCCCTAAGAAAATGTTATTTTCACTTGGTGTAAACAGAATCTAGTTTCTATTAACAATTGGTGTAAATAGCATCTATCCTTGAAAAAAGGGACAACAAATATAATTTGTTTTGTGTTCCACAGGCAAAAGGAAAGTCGACAAAAGGAGGATGAAAGAATTGTAATTTTTAGAGGATTTATGCCTAAAAAGGCAAAAACTGTGTTTGTTTGTTTATTTTTTTGTGCGTGTTTTTTTTAGATTTGGGTTTTTTAGCTTTTCATAAAGAATTTTTTTTTTTTAAATAGTGGAAAGAAAACACCCCAAATAGACATTTAAGAGTATCTTTTATAGCACTTTATCTCTTTGCGTCAGTAGATTTCAATTACAGCACATATCTTCAAATGCCGTGTCTACAAAATGAGTTTTTCCTCCACTTCAGCAGCACTTATAAACACCAAAACTTACAGGTTTATTCATATCTATATTCTGAAGGTTTTTACTGAGGGGGTTGTTCATGTCTATCTATCCATCTATCCATCTATCTATCTATCTATCTATCTATCTATCTATCTATCTATCTATCTATCTATCTATCTATCTATCTATCTATCTATCCACACACACACACACACACACACACACACACACACACACACACACACACACACACACACACACACACACACACACACACACACACACACACACACACACACGTATAGATGTATATATATATATTCATTAAAAAAGTGAAAATGTTTTATTTTTTATTTTATGGAGTGATAAAAAGAGATATTTCAAATCCCTCAGTAAAAACCTCTGTCTCGAATATACCAAAAAAAGAAACAATAATTTGTTTTGAACCAGGCTTTAGCCAATCTTCAGATTTTTGTTCTAGAAATGTAAACAAATTAGTGCAAATTTAGTTATATGTTGCCTCCTTTTTCCTATTTAAACATAACATTTCAGAAAACTTGTTATGCAAAAAATATATATAAAAAAATGGTTGCAATTCTTCATGTAATCCATCAACTAGGTAAGTATGGGGATATCTATTAGATATGTTTTACCCTATTTACCTAGAGTGTCTTGTCTTACGAAAGGTTATTTTGTGTCCTTGTATACCCCCAGGAACTTTGCAGAATACTGCATTGCGAAAAACATGATAATGCCAATGCACTTTCTTGGAGAAGTGCCGTAAGAACATTTGGGCTCATCAAATGTTGTGGTTGATTATCGAGCAGGTTTCTTTGAGTTCAGGTTAGGCTGCGCCCTTCTGGCACGGACATGAAGTCCACACCTGGAGATCATTTGGGCGGGTTTGGTAAAGTGAGTTTATTAAGGAAAATGACTCACAGTTATTATTACTGAAGGTTTTTTGGACATGTACCATGGTACCTTGGAGAAACAAGTAAATATCATGGTACATAAATACAGTTATCATTCAGTACCCTGGTATTAGTACCATCTGACACCATGGTTTTCTCTGTTCATTTGACAGATTAAAGGCTTTTCGATGTCAAATGTCATTCTAGACCACTTAAGAATAACATCCATATATTTTCACCTCTTGTTTAACTTCTTTGGTACGTTCTGTGAAGCATGTCTAAGCGAGCAACCAATGGGCAAACCGGCCTCATTTTCATTAGTAAAGTGACGTTTTGGTGCAGATCCAGAGGGACTTGATAAATTGTGAGTTTTAGCATGAGAATCAAGCAGATTCGTCCTTGAACAGAGCGAGTTGTTCCTCATTTCTCAGACATCTAACAGCATCTAAAGGCTCAATGAGCGTCTGAGCTATTGAGCTTTAATGTAAGAGAAGCCTCTCGCATTGGTGCTGTATTTTAGGCCACGGCGTGGAAAATAACAGGCTTTGTCAACATTGAGCAAAAGTGAGATTTGACACTACTAACTCAACTGCAGTAAATATAGTTTATGGTTTCAAAATCACAGCTTTTAGAAACAAATTGATTCATGCACGACAAAACACTTGTTGTGTAGTAACTTAACAGTCGAGTGAACTAAGTTAATAATCAAACACGCTAACTTAAACTGTCTTGGGATTCTGAGAAGTCATTCGTTTAGAAAAAGGAGTATCCAAGCAGCTGTAGCTTGACAACACATGCAAAACACTGCAAAAATATGATGCAATCTTGTTTTCCAACACAAATATCTAAACATTGTTACATCAAGACACTAGAGACACAAAATGACTCAAGATGTGGTCTTGCATTCTGAAAAAAATCATCAATATTATGTGTTTAAAATATACTAAAATGAAGTGAGTTTGTGCTTTTCATTAAAACAAGACTTAATATCTTCAGTCATTCTCCAGTAAATGTGCCTTGATTTTAGAAAGTTTGGATATTTGTGCTGGAAAACAAGAGAGAAACACAGAGGCAGAGCGTCATTTGTTTGCAGTGTAACATTAACGTGTAATTGTGTGCATGCAGTATTTCAGTGTGTGTGTGTGTGCGTTCAATCTCTTCACACGAGTGTGTTGCGTCTTGAAGAGCTCTTGAGTTTGAATGGACAGTCCAAACACAGATGCACTTGAGGTTTCTGCTGGGAGAATGCATATGCTTCACTCTCATCAATGCACCTCTATCAAGACTTTATATTTTCTCATATAAATCAATGAGATCGAACTCAGTGCAAACAGAGGCGTTTGTGGAAGTCTCAGATGTCTATCCCGAGTAAAAAGACTTAAAATACGAAGTAATCTCAATATTTGAGCTTTGAAAGAGCAACATTTGAGTAGTAAAACGATCCTCTCAGAGAAGAAATCACTGAAACCATCAACCAAAGGCAGCTGATATGAAAAAGACTCCCTGAAAGTCAACATAAACATGTTCATGAACCATTTTACTGATGCATTTCTTGAAATTTTGAAATGTTATGCCAAATATTGGCTCATTTTTATTTCATGAGAGCTACACATTCCAAAAAAGTTGGGACAGGTAGCAATAAGTGGCTGGAAAAGTTAAATGTACATATGAGGAACAGCTGGAGGACCAATTTGCAATTTAATAGGTCAAATGGGAACAAGATTGGGTATAAAAAGAGCCTCTCAGAGTGGCAGTGTCTCTCAGAAGTCAAGATGGGCAGAGGATCACCAATTCCCCCAATGCTGCGGCGAACAATAGTGGAGAAATATCAGAAAGGAGTTTATCAAAGAAAAAAATGCAGAGAGTTTGAAGTTATCATCATCTACAGTGAATAATATCATCCAAAGATTCAGAGAATCTGGAACAATCTCTGAGCATAAGGGTCAAGGCTGGAAAACCAAACTGGATGCCCGTGATCTTCAGCCCTTAGACGGCACTGCATCACATACAGGAATGATACTGTAATGGAGATCACAACATGGGCTCAGGAATACTTCCAGAAAACATTGGTGAACACAATCCACCGCGCCATTCACCGTCGCCGGCTAAAACTCTATAGGTCAAAAAAGAAGCCATATCTAAACATGATCCAGAAGCGCAGGCGTTTACTCTGAGCCAAGGCTCATTTAAAATGGACTGTGGCAAAGTGGAAAACTGCTCTGTGGTCAGAGTTTTTTTAAATTTAAAGTTATTTTTGGAAAACTGGGACGCCATGTCATCCCGACTAAAGAGGACAAGGACAACCCAAGCTGTTCTCAGCGCTCAGTTCAGAAGCTGATCTCTGATGGTATGGGGTTCATGAGTGTGTGTGGCATGGGCAGCTTACACATCTGGAAAGGCACCATCAATGCTGAAAGGTCTATCCAAGTTCTAGAACAACATATGCTCCCCTCCAGACGTCGTCTCTTTCAGGGAAGAACTTGCATTTTCCAACATGACAATGCCAGACCACATACTGCATCAATTACAACATCATGGCTGTGTAGAAGAAGGATCCGGCACTGAAATGGCCAGCCTGCAGTCCAGATCTTTCACCAGTAGAAAACATTTGGCACATCATAAAGAGGAAGATGCGACAAAGAAGACCTAAGACAGTTGAGCAACTAGAAGCCTGTATTAGACAAGAATGGGACAACATTCCTATTCCTAAACTTGAGCAGCTCGTCTCCTCAGTCCCCAGACATTTGCAGACTGATATAAAAAGAAGAGGGGATGACACACAGCGGTAAACACGGCCTTGGCCCAACTTTTGAGATGTGCTGATGCCGTGAAATTTTAAATCAGCTTAGTTTTCCCTTAAAATGATACATTTTCTTAGTTTAAGCATTTGATATGTCATCTATGTTGTATTCTGAATATAATACTGAAATTTGAAACTCCCACATCATTGCATTCTGTTTTTTTTCTCTCACAATTTGTACAATGTCCCAACTTTTTGGAATCAGGTTTGTATATTAAAGTCTCATTTTATTAGCTTTAAAAAATACACACACACACACACACACACACACACACACACACACACATACATATATATATATATATATATATATATTTTTTATTTATTTATTTATTTATTTTTTCTTTTCTTTTTTTTTTATAATAATAATATGCACTGATAAATTAATTACAATATGACCAGGAGTATGTATTAAGAAGGTAAAGAAGAAATGTTGATGTTAGTGTTGATGTCACAACGCAGTGAATGTTACATTAATGATGTACTTCCTCAGTGTTGTTCTCTAGCACAAACATCTTAACATTTATTAATTATTCCTGAATGTAAGAGACAGATTTACTGGAGAAGCAATGACTGAAGTCTTGTTTTATATAAAAAAAAATGCTTCAAAACGAAGTGAGTTTGTGCTTACGCTGCAAAAAAATGCTTTTCTTATTTTGTATTTTTGTGTTGTTTCTAGGCCAAAGATCTAAAAATTCTAAATTCTTGGGGTAAGCAAAATAATCTTAAAACAACATTATTTTACTTACCCCATTGGCAGATTATTTCGCTTATTTTAAGCAAAAACTCTCTTCATTTTAAGTTATTTTTTTCCCACAACAAGACAATTACTTTTACTTCTCTAGTAAATGTTTTTTAATGTAAGAATTTTTAGATATTTAACTAATTATATATCAGATAAATATCTGCCAATGAATAATTTTTCAGCAAACAAGACTTACTTGCTTCTCCCAAATGTATCTTTATTTATGAATGTTTAGATATTTGCACTGGAAAACAAGAGCGCTTAACCTGGTCACCCATGATCTTATCCCTGATCAACAGGCCTTTCCCGATGGAGTCACTGGAGCGGAGAGCAGATCAAAGGGTCGCATCCCGGGAAAATCTAATTATAACGGACACTTCCTGTCTTAAAGGGGTCTCCCTCAGCTCAATGAGCCGTTGCCCCGAGTTACGGCTGCCGAGGGGCCAAGAACGCCGGCGACTAAATGACTGTTTGTCCCGCTCGAGAGAAGTGTGGGACAGGAAGAGCGATTCTGAGCATGACCTCTCGAAGATTTACTCAAAGGTCATTTTAACTTTAAAACCCCATTGCTGACATCTGATATTAGCACATGGACACCTAAACCATGGATGGCCTGCTGGGAAAAGAGTGTGTTCTGGGACATGGTTAACCAGATAAACTGGTTCCCCACCAGGCGGACAATCACCTAAACCAGCTCATCTCAACTACACTGCAAAAAAAATGCTCTTCTTACTTAGTAATTTTGTCTTGTTTCTATTCTGAATATCTAACTAATCATAAACCAAGATGCATTTACTAGATCAGCAAAACGACATAAGATATGTTTTCTTATTTTGTTAAAAATAAAATCAAAATGAAGTGAGTTTTTGCTTAAAACAAGCAAAATGATCTGCCAATGGGGTGAGAAAAATAATCTTATTTCTGACTGAAGTCTTGTTTCTTGTTTCCATCCCAATCAGAAATAAGATTTTTTTTCTCGCCCCATTGGCAGATCATTTTGAGTTTTAAGCAAAAACTCACTTCATTTAGATATTTATTTCCCAGAAAACAAGAAGAAATATCTTATAAACAAAATATTTAAACAAAAATTAAATTAACTAAAACTGAAAACTAAAACTTAATAAAAAAATTATATAGATATATCAAAAAAACAATAAAAATGACAAACACAAAAAATTACAAAAACTTTAACTAAAATGAAAATGAAAACTGACAAATAGAAAATATTAAGAAAAACTAAATTACTAAAACAAGACTGCTAGAAACCATGTAAAACCAGAATTTCTGGAATCTCCAGCAGCCAAATAAATAAATAAAAATGTGAAATGGTAATAGAATTTTTAGAAATGTTAAAAAAGCGAATAAAACTGACAAAAATACCTCATAAAATTACTCAATCTTAAACTAAAATCAACATAACTAAAATGATTAATAAATACTACTAATATTAATATAACAAACTGACTAATATCATCTAAAAACCATGTCCAACCAAAATCAGATTCCTGCTGTACTTTCTGGAATTTCCTGTAGCCAAATAGCACTTTTAAGACTTTTAAATAAGATGTGAAATAAGAAATCCTATCTTCAGTAAAAATGTGAAGTGGGACTTTTACTGGAATCTCACTCATATAGAGCCATGCAGAGATGGAACTGTGCACCTACTCCAGGAAATCTGTGACGTATTTGCGGCTGCATTTTGACCAGGACCAGGGGCTGGTGTCGTAGTTGAGGGTCGGAGCCATGACGTGGTACTGATGCTTTACTCCGGCCTCTCGGCACTTCGGACTGTCATCGTGCGGCATGTTGAACCTGCAACACACACACACAATCCAGAGAGTTCATGCATGTCCTGTATACATGTAAAAAAATACCATCATTTCACAGCCAAAAACTTGCTTTGTTTTCCAGCACAAATATCCAAACATTCTTAAATCAAGACACATTTACTAGAGAAGCAAAATGACTGAAGACATTAAAATGAAGTGAGTTTATGATTAAAACAAGAAAAATAAACTTTTTTCCCTTTGCACTGCAAAAAATGCTCTTCTTATTTCGTATTTCGATCTTGTTTCCAGTCCAAATATCTAAATATTCTTAAATCAAGATGCATTTACTAGATAAGATATTTTTTCTTGTTCTAGAAAATCTAAATGAAGTGAGTTTTTGCTTAAAACAGGTAAAACTATCTGCCAATGGGGTGAGAAAAATAATCTTAGTTTAGGATTAAAACAAGAAAAATAAACTTGTAGAAATAGACTTAGAATTTTCTGTCATTTGCTTGTCCAGTAAATGTATCCTGAAGAACAATATGTTTGCAGTGTACCATGTCCAAAAGTCATATTTATTTTAAGATACTTCAAAAATCTTCTAAAATTCTTACTCATAAAACTATATTCATACCATGGTATTTCTGTGTGTGACTGTCAACAAAACACAAAACCTCTTTATATGGCAGAAAGGAAAAGTCCAGCAAATAAAAGCTGTATTGAGATGAATCTGACATCTGAAATAGAAATGCAGTGATGTCAGAGTACAGAAACAGCTGTGAAATCAGACACAAACAGCTGTGTTTCGGAGATCCTTCAGACTCCATCTGTGAGCCTTCATATGCACCTTAGACACATTTCATATGTTACATTCAGCGAATACTTTTACTGTCTGAATCGGCTTTATTTCAAAAACATCTGTGCTGTTCCACTCCACTGCTCCAGAATCACACTTTTTTCCTTGGACATCATTACACTGCAAAAATTATATTCTTCCTCAGTGTGTTTCTGTCCTGTTTTCCAGAACTAATATCCAAACTTTCTTAAAACAAGACATATACTGGATAAGAGAAATGACTGAAGACATTAAGTTGTTAAAAACTTATCAAAATGAAGAGAGTTTGTGCTTAAAACAAGAACAAATATCTGCCAGTGTAGTCAGAAAATCATCTTAATTTAAAGGGAAACAGGATTATTTTCTGACCCCACTGGCTGATATTTGTTCTCGTTTTAAGCACAAACCAAAAACGTTCAGTCTTGTATCTTGATTTAAGTATGTTTAGATATTTTTGCTGACAACAAGACAAAAATACAGAGAAAAGAACTTCATGTTTGGCACTCAAAAATAATTAGTAAACTGCACAATTATTAAAAAAAGATGTCAAGAACACTATTAGAAAACAATTTTAATAAAAAGTTCTTAACTCAATTTTAAAGAACCCTAAATGTGAAAAAGGTTCTGTATAGAACTCTAGAGTTCTTGACTCAATTTTAAATAAGTGAGTTATGTCAGAAAGGTTCTATATAGAACCTTTTTGGCATAACGGTTCTTAAAACAAACATTCAAGAACCCTAGATTTCTAAATATAACCTTTTTTGATATTTAGAGTTCTTTAAAATTTAAATAAGGACCATGAAGTTCTAAATAGAACCTTTTCACCATAAAGGTTCTTTAAAATTGAGCCAAAAACCATAGATTTCTATATAGAACCTTTTTGGCATAAAGTTTCTTAAAAAAAAAAAAAAAAAAAAAAAAACACATTCAAGAACCCTAAAAATCTAAACAGAATCTTTTTGATATTTTGGGTTCTTTAAAATTGAACTAAGAAACCTAAAGTTCTAAATAGAACATTTTCAGAATAAAAGTTATTTGAAATTGAGTCATGAATCCTAGAGTTCTATATAAAAAACTTTTTGGCAGATATTTGTTCTTCTTTTAAGCACAAACATGATGCTCACTTCTTTTTGAGGATTTTGTCAGCAAACAAGACTTGCTTCTCCAGTAAATGCATCTTGATTTTAGAATGTTTGGATATTTGTACTGGAAATCAAGACAGAAACCCAGAGGAAGAGCATCATGTTTGTGCAGTAGATGATGAGGACAGGCCTGAGTCCTAATCAGTCATATTAGTGATCTCACATGATCTCAGAACATCGAACTTCATCATGTAGGACGCTCTGCTCTGTTTCTCTCTGAATAAATGAATCCAGTGTGGATCCGTGTGTGTGTGTAAGAATGACAGTCATGCAACCGTCGGAGGGAATTCCATGCAGTGGGACGATGAGGTCAAGCCGGCTTACAAATTCACTTGTCCAAAAGTAAAGCCAAAGTCCAAAGGAAGCCCTTCACATCACAATACAGCAACATTTACAATCTGTCCTCCAGATGAAAATCAAATTAATATGAAATAATTTAAGATTTCATTATTTAATTAATTTGCATTGTCTCCTTACATAGAACTTTTTGGCCAAAAAGGCTTAAAACCAAGTCAAGAACCCCAGAGTTCTAATTTAGGGTTCTTAAAATTGAGGCAGAACTCTAGAGTTCTATATAGAACCTTTCTGGCATAACTCGCTTATTTAAAATTCAGTCAAGAACAATAGAGTTCTATATAGAACTCTATGGTTTTTGGCTCAATTTTAAAGAACTTAATTCAAAGGGAAAACGAGATTAGAGCCGCGTTTCCACCGCAGGAACTTTACCCAAGAACCAGGAACTTTGGGTGGTACTCGGTGTGTTTTGACCGTAGGAACCAGGGTCTAAATGGAGTTCCGGGTAAATATTTTCCCCTCCAAACGGCCCTGCTCGCGAGGTAGTACTTTTTCAAAGTTCAGGAACTTTCGAGGGCGGGACTTGGGCGCTGAACATGCTGATTGGTTTAGCATTTTATTTCAACCGGCATTTTTAAAAGTCTTTTGCGAGGTTCGTTCTACGTTCAGTAAACATCAGTCTTGCTCTCTGTCTGATGGCGCACGTTCATCTCCGCCATCGCATGTTCAATGTCCGTAATAGCTGATAATAATATACATTGTCATTTTAAATCTAGCTTTACAAGCTTTCTGAATATGCGCTGCATGCTGCTGAATCTCCAGTGCTCTTTTCTGTCGTTGTTAATTACCTCTTTAGTAAACCTATACATAACCAGCAAAAGCAGCACAGCTTAAATCTCTTCCATACTCGTTATTCTTTTTTTTAGTCTATTTTTCATCATGTAAACGACCTGACCGATTACTATAAGTGTGCGTCCTTACATGACGTGACAGCGCGCCGCGCTCATGTTGACAAGAGAGGAAAGCTCATTTTTCTGAGGGGTATACTTTTTATTTTGTAAGTTATGAAGATAATGTTGGAGTAATGACACAGCGTATATTGCCCCAGGCAGTTTTTACTTTAACTGCGCCTGACAGAAGAATTAATTTTTTTCTGAGATGATTATTACACTTTACAACAAATAAATAGCTTATTATATAATACTGTATTAATCCTGGTGGCTGTTAAGAGTTGCTATGGCTACAGTTAACACATTCCAGCTGCTGGAGAAAACAGCGTCGACATTTTTGATGCGGCAGACAAACTGCATGTGACAAAATGATTGCGACTGAAAGTCATTACATGTACACCAGATCGGTTTAGATAACGTCTCATGTAAACAGTCCACTAAATCTTTCAATTGGTACAAAAAAATGTCATAATTTTTGTTCATTTTTGCAGTCGCGCAAAAATGATTACTGTCCGTCACTGACTTGGAGGAGCAGTCGCGCGCATTCCTCCATCAGCGGACTAATCTGCCTAATCTTCTCGGTACTTTAGATCGTGGTGGAAACGCAGACAGTTGCAGGTCTGGGGGGAGAAAGGTTCCTGTAAAAAAGTTCCTGGTACAAATTGTTCCGGGTAATTTTGGTGGAAACGGGGCTTAGGTTTCTGCCTCAATTGGCAGATATGTTCTTGTTTTACATTTACATTTACATTTATGCATTTAGCAGACGCTTTTATCCAAAGCGACTTACAACTCAGGAGAACAGGAAGCGATCCGTCAAGAAGAGGCAAAGAAACACAAAAAGTGCCCCAAATACCAAGATTTGTACACTACTCAGAGTAGCAAAACCAGAAAAGGGAAGAAGAAAAAAGAAATAGAGGAGGAAAGAGTTTTTTTATGTAAGATTAAGTGCTCATGGAAGAGATGAGTTTTTACCTGTCTTTTGAATGAAGCGAGTGATTCTGTCATGCGTATGGAGGACGGAAGATCGTTCCACCAACCAGGAACATTGAAAGAAAAAGTCCTGGAGAGGGATTTCATGCCTCTCTGTGATGGTACCACAAGCCTTCGCTCATTAGCTGAGCGAAGGCTTCTGGTGGGTGTGTAGACTCGTAGGAGTGAGTCGAAGTATGCGGGTGCTGAGCTTGTGGAAGATCCATAAGCAAGAGTCAGAGCTTTGAATTTGATCCGGGCAGCGAGTGGTAGCCAATGCAGAGAGATGAATAGAGGTGTGACGTGAGCCCTTTTGGGCTCATTGAATACAAGACGTGCCGCAGCGTTCTGGATCATTTGCAGCGGTTTGATTGCACAATATGGAAGTCCAGCCAGAAGCGCATTGCAATAGTCAAGTCTAGAAATGACCAGGGCTATGACAAGAAGTTGTGTTGCATGCTCCGTAAGGAACGGTCTGATTTTCCTGATGTTGTGCAATGCAAACCATGACCGAGCTGTCTTTTTTGAGATGTGGTCTTTGAAGGACAGCTGGTCATCAAAGATTACTCCAAGATTTCTGACCGACCCTGAAGGAGTAATCAAAGATGAACCTAGCTGGATGGTAAAATCGTTTTAAGAATGTTTAGATATTTGTGCTGGGAAAACAAGGCAAAAAATCCTGAGGAAGAACTCATTTAATACAGTGTAAACAGCTGTCGGTCGGTCCGTCTGTTTTGAACAGGGCCGGGTCTTTATTATGTTCTGCACCTGCGCTCTCTGAGAGCTGCTTTTGTGAGGGTCTTTCAGAGAAACTTACACGTGCCCCAGCTCGTGAGCGATGGTGAAGGAAGAGCTCAGGCCGTTCTCCTCGCTGATGGAGCAGCTTCGGTACGGGTCGCACATCGTTCCCAGCTCCGCCAAACCTTCAGATTTACACACACAGAAAAAGAAAGCATGACATTATCCACCGCTTTTCAATTGGAAGGATTGCAGGGCAGCTTGGATGAGATTACGGGCCCTAAACACCTGCTGGGGCCCTGCACAGGTCACTGGGTCTGTGCTGACGTGCAGGACTCATTCATGACCCACAGCTGGTCCTGTATGATGCACTGATGACAGTCAAATGAAGCTCAGCTGACAGACTTCCTGTAGGGTCTGGTTCTGCTTCAGGAACCAGATTTCATTTCAGGATCCAGATTAAGTGACACACTAATGAAAATGTCCTTTATAGAGCCTACTATTATTTAAAACAAAAACATATGTGAAAAGGTTAACCCTTCAGAAACAACTATTTTTTGCATTTTCAAAGCATTTTGAGTGAATTGTCCAGCTGTACGCACTGCAAAAAAAAATGCTCTTCTTATTTAGTTTTTTTTTTTCTTGTTTCCAGTCCAAATATCTAAATTTTCTTAAATCAAGATGCATTTACTAGATCAGTAAAATGACATAAGATAATTTTTCTTGTTTTCTGGGGAAAAATATCTAAATGAAGTGAGTTTTTGCTTAAAACTAAAAAATGATCTACCAATGGGGTGAGAGAAATAATCTTATTTCTGTTTGGAACGGAAACAAGAAACAAGATTTCAAACAGAAATAAGATTTTTTTTTTCACCCCATTGGGAGATCATTTTGCCTGTTTTAAGCAAAAACTCACTTCATTTAGATTTTATTTTCAACAAAAAAAGAAAAAATAGCACATGTCGTTTTACTTTTATAGTAAATGCATCTTGATTTAAGAATTGTTAGATAGTTAGGCTAGAAACAAGACAAAATGACTGAGTAAGTAGAGCATTTTTTGCAGTCCGATACAGGTTTGAGTGAACATAATGACCACCTGTTCATTCATCCTGCAGAAATATTACATCAGGACAGTCAGCAAGTCTGAACATTACAGTGTGATGTGCTGAAAAACAAAGAAAATCCTTACCTAACGTGTCACACTTGTCTTTTGCACGGCAGATGTCCTCCCTGAGAAACAAACACTCATGATACAACACACACTACACGAGTGTTTACGCTTTAATCAAGTTCAATCCACTGGCGTAATGAAGATCACATGATCAAAGGTTTGACTTAAGAAGGCAAAGGTTAAGTTAAGGTCACCTGGTTATGAGAAGGGCCGTGTCATGATGACTCGGGTGACTGTCGTCCAAAACATTGTGACTCTGTTGCCACACGCAGAAGTTATGAAGCGTGGCAGTGGCGTAGAAGTTTATATTCGGTCCTTCCTGAGGAGAAACACACACTTTAAAACACTTATTATTATTTAAAAAAAAAAAAAAAACTATTTATCTAAGGTACAACCCTTTTTTATCCTAAGCTTCTATACAAAAGAGTCGGCTCAGATCATTAGATGAGAAATGATTAAGATCATATTAAGATCTCTGACTTTTGAAAGCATACTTTGAGGTCATGAGCCAATTTGAGCACAGTTTGAGACATTATCTCTTCTGAAACTGTAATGAGAATGTTGGGGTCAGTTTCTCTGGAGAAACATCTAAAACACAGGAGACTTCAGCAAAAGTCTCAATTTAATCTCACTGCTGTCTAAGAGAAACAAATGAGAACTTCGAGATCTCATGGAGCTCGTTTATGTCTCTGGACACTGCATTATTTCCCTAAAGTATCAACTTTGTCTCAGATGTTTCCCCTAAACTTCCACATAAATGAGTCGGCTGAGATAGTTTGATGAGAAATGATTGAGATCATATTGAGATCTCGGAATTTTTACGTCAAGACTTTGTGGTCTGGGCACAGATTGAGACATTGAGATTTCTTCTGAATCTGTAGAAGAGACACGTTTAAGATTATTGGGGTCTTTTTCTTTGGAAAAGCTTCCCCAAGAGTCTCAATTTAATCTCACTGTTGTCTAGGAGAAACAACTGAGAATGCAAAGAGATCTCATGTTTCTTGTTTATGTCTCAGGACACTGCATTATTTCACTGAAGAATCAACTGTGTGTCAGATGTTTGCCCTAAACTTCGACATAAATGAGTCGGCTCAGATCATCTGATGAGAAATGATTGAGATCATATTGAGATCTCTGATTTTTGATGGCAGATTGAGCCAATCTGAGCACAGCTTGAGACATTATTGAGATCTCTTCTGATACTGTCGAAGAGATATGTGTGAGGTTATTTGGGTATTTTTCCCTGAAGAAACATCTGAGACACAGGATACGTCTCAATTTAATAAACTTCTATCTAGGAGAAACAATTGAGAACACAGATCTCTTGGAGCTCGTTTAAGTCTCTGGACACTTAATACATTATTTCACTGAAGAATCAACTGTGTGTCAGATGTTTGCCCTAAACTTCGACATAAATGAGTCGGCTCAGATCATCTGATGAGAAATGATTGAGATCATATTGACTTCGCTGATTTTTGATGGCAGATTTTGGGGTCTTGAGCAAATCTGAGCACAGCTTGAGACATTATTGATATGTCTTCTGATACTGTCAAAGAGATATATGTGTGAGATTATTTTGAGCATTTTTTAGAGAAACAACTGAGACACAGAGACATCTCCATTTAATCTCACTGCTGTCTAGGAGGAACTGAGAACTTAAAGAGACATCATTTGTCATTCTTCTTTCCAAAAGGATGTTTTCTGATGTACCTGTTCGTTATGTAAGATGATCATATTGCTCGTTTTTGTCTCAGGACACTTAATGCATTATTTCACTGAAGTATCAACCTTGTTTGTATCAACCTACACAACCTACATACAACCTACAACACACAAAAATGAGTCGGCTCAGATAATTTGATGAGAAATGATTGAGATCATATTGAGATCTCTGACTTTTTACGTCAAGACTTTGGGGTCTTGAACAAATTTGAGCACAGATTGAGACATTATTGAGATCTCTTCTGAAACTGTAAAAGAGACACGTGAGGTTATTGGGGCTTTTTATCTGGAAATGGCACAGGAGATGTAGTCTGAGAGAAACAACTGAGAACCCAAAGAGACATCATTTGTCATTCTTCTTTCCAAATAGACGTTTTCTGATGTACCTGTTCATCATGTATGACGATGAGTTTGATGATCATGATGTTGATGAGATTTCCTACACTGGGGTCTCTGTAGATCGCAGCCACCTGAAACGACAGAGGCGTTCAGTCAAAAATACCCATAAACCACTGCTCTTCCGAATACACCAATAACTGACACATCAGATGTCTATGAATCATGTTTGAGGGTTTTTCTCGCCCAAAAGCCAAATGACTGTCCTGCTCTAGATCTTTTAAACCAGTTTAAAAGAGCAAATTCCAGGTCAAATCCTGTTGTTAGACTGAGGCGAACCAACAGGAAGTCATTAGTTAACCATAAACACTGAGGGTTAAGAAGAAGCCAAAGGGGAAACCTAGACAGACGGCTACAATTACACACGGAGACAGACAGAGAGGAAGATCTCCAATATAAATCACTGTCACACGCACTAATGGAGTCTTCTGATTGGCTGAGAGAACACGCCCACACCACCATGACATCATCAGTACACTAAAACCCAATCAGAGCAACTTTTAATTGTTTACTTGCCTAAATAAAAGGCAGTATAATAAACCTAATTCACTGGATCTCTAATGTGAATGGGCCCTTACTCTCACACTGCAAAAAAAGCTCTTCTTATTTAGTTTTTTTTTTTTTTTCTGGTTTCCAGTCCATATATCTAACAAATTCTTAAATCAAGATGCATTTGCTAGATACGTAAAACGACATAAGATATATTTTTCTTGTTTTGTTGAAAATAAAATCAAAATGAAGTGAGTTTTTGCTTAAAACAGGCAAAATGATCTGCCAATGGGGTGAGAAAAATAATCTTATTTCTGATTGGGACGGAAACGAGAAACAAGATTTCAATCAGAAATAAGATTATTTTTCTAAGTAAGAAGAGCATGTTTTGCAGTGCACTGACAAAGAACCATGGTATTCTCTGAAGGACCTGGTGTAAATATTGTCCATATGTTGTTTTGAACAGTTTTTACTCGTTTATATCTGGATTTAAACCCAAAACTGGCTCATTAAGTCAAAATATATGGACCGGAGCAGTGCAGGTGGTCTGAAGACCTCCTGAGGGTTCATATCAAAGCACGGTCTTGTGGGTTAAAAGTCCAGCCAAGTTATTATGGAGTAAATCAGTGCATGAGGTATGGAAGCAATTATTGATTAAAACTATTTAATAGACTTCGAACAGACTGAATGCTCATGAGACCAACAGCAGATTTACTTGGTCAACATCAAGTCTTACAGACCTGTTCCTCTAACACCACATAATTCATTGTTGATGGTATAAAAGAGGGGGGAATGAAAAAGAAGTGTTCATTTACTTACTACTGACATGATTGTAAGTATGTAGTGCTCCAGGTTTCGGCCATGATGTCGAACCATCTTGGTGTCGGCCGTCACCATGAGCTCAACGAAGCGTGGATATGACAGGAAGCGTCTCTTGCGTGAATGGGAATGGCTGGAATCATATTTGCGCTTCTGCATCATCTCCCGTATCGACATCACTTCCTCTTCCAGAGTTCTGTTGCTATGGAGACTGATGTGATCCTGGTCGTGATGTTCTGGGGGAAAAAAAAACAAATCTTCATTAAGACATTTTACTGTATTACAGTACAAATTGTATTAATAAGATTAATGTATATTAAAATGCAGTAAAATTACTACTTTTGATTTAAATATGCATTTTTATTTGTATTAAATATTTGAATATGCTATTTAATAATGACAAATCTTCATTAAGACGTTGTACTGTATTAACTGAACATTTTATTAATATATATGATAAATGTATATTAAAATGCAGTAAAATTACTACTTTTGATTTAAATATGCATTTTTATTTGTATTAAATAGTTTTATTATGCAATTTATTAATGACAAAGCTTCATTAAGACGTACTGTATTAACTAAACATTTTATTAATATATATGATAAATGTATATTAAAATGCAGTAAATATGCATTTTTATTTGTATAAAATAATTTAATATGCATTTTAATAATGACACATCTTTATTAAGACGTTTTACTGTATTACAGCCAAAATTGTATTAATGTATATGATAATTGTATATTAAAATGCAGTAAAATTACTATTTTATTTTTAATTTTAACAAACTTTTATTATTACAAATATTCATAACCATTTTACTGTATTACAGTAACAATTTTATTAATTTATTACATTTATTTTAATAACACAATAATAACACACTAATTAGTAAAAAAAAAAAAATACACTACAGTAAAAATTAAATATAAATAAAAGGTATCTGTTGCGCTAAGGCAGGAAGAGGAGGAGAGGCAGAGGAGTATCTCAAATGAAAAGGTGTCAGAAATACAAGCAGAACTTCCTATAAGCATAGATGAGCTCAACTAAAGGATAACGGGTAGTATAACGATGCCCGGACAAAGACAGAGTGAACAAGAGGAACTTAAATACAAACACAGAGGACAGGAATAACGAAGGGCACAGGTGACACAGATGATAATTAACTAAACACAGCTGAACAGAACTAGACTAATGAAGGTAACCAAGGGAACAGACAAGTGGCGGGAAACTGAGACAAAAGGAACATATGACCAAAGCAAAAAACACAACAGGAACAGACAGATGTGTGACGGTATCATTACTACAATGATTTAAATACACTTTTTTTTTCTATTTTTTAAATTTACCTAATATAATTAGAAATAAAACATTACAATAATGATTATAATACTAACACTAATTTATTTTAAAATATATTTAAATGCAAATATATAAACATTTCAATTTAATATTTTAGAGTTTCATTATTAATAATAACATAAATATTTCAATAAACAATTTAATAATAACAAATACTTTTATTATACCAAATCTTCATAACCCATTTTACTGCATTACAGTAAAAATGTAATTATTATATGGAATTAATATATATTTAAAGGGAGTATCAGTACTACAATGATTCAAATATTTATTTTGTAATATTTAAAAAATATTTTCAGAAATATAAATAATAATAGTTTATTTGTAAATATATTTATACACAAAAACATATAAATAACTTAACATATAAAACAATTAAAAAAATATTGTTCAATGCTTCATTATATCTATATATATATATATATATATATATATATATATATATATATATATATATATATATATATATATATATATATATAGTTTAAATAGACAAAAATATTAAAAAAAAATTCAGTTTCATTTTAATATTAGAAATACTACAATGGATTATGCATACAAATAAATAATAATGATAATAATATATAAAATAATTTATAAATGTATTTATATATACAAATAAATATTAATATTTTTTTATATTTTTGCTTTAAATTGTAATATAAACATTACCCTTTATTATTTCAGTTTCATTATTAATAGTATACATATTACAATATAATAATAACAATGAAAGTGTTTCCTCTCCAAACAGTGTCTTTGACCCTTTAGTGACAGACTGAAGGAGTGTTTCTGTCAGAGGATCTGAGGCTGAATAACAGGAGGAGGAGCGACTGATGGAAACGCTGAGCCGCAGCTCTCTCTGACATACGGCCACATGTGGGATTACATCAGAGCGGTGCGTGCTGGAAAACAGCCACGTCTGTGTGTGTGTGTGTGTGTGTGTGTGTGTGTGTGTGTGTGTGTGTCTGTGTGTCTGTGTGTGTGTGTTTACTTTTTTATATTACATTGACCAAATGTCCCCACAATGTAATATAAACCTGAGATAAAAACTATAGACATATTTTTTTATCTAATAAAAACATAAAAAAATACAACACTAAAACTTTAAATAAAATGAAAATAAAAACTACTACATGATACTGACTTGATGTTTTATTTCTAAATATACCTTTTACATGTATGAAAAATAAATTTCAGTTTCATTACAATATTATGAATATTACAACATATAAATAATATTAATAATAGAGCCATAATAATACTGCTACTTACTTTTAATAATAAGTATATTATGAAAAAAGTTGATTAGATGGATGGATGGATGGATGGATGGATGGATGATAGATCATCATCATCATCATCATCATCATCATCATCATCATCATCATCATCATCATCATCATCATCATCCTCTTCATCAGCATCATCATCATCATCATCATCATCATCATCATCATCATCATCATCTTCATCATCATCCTCTTCATCATCATCATCATCATCATCATCATCATCATCATCATCATCATCATCCTCTTCATCATCATCATCATCATCATCATCATCATCATTGAGCCGACACTTTGAACGAACTCCAGTGGTCGCAGCAGGAAAAACTTCAGCAAATGAAGACGACACGGCCACACACACACACACACACACACACACACACACACACACACACACACACACACACTCTCTCTCTCTCTACCAGGACATCTGTCATGTGTTTATTCACACAAACACACGGGTGTAAACCACCCTCGTGCTCGCACTTTGAGTCAAGCCAGCGAGAGCGGTTGTTGTTGACGTGACCTTTGACACGAGCCTGGACTTCTTCACAAAGTTTGATGCTGAACTAAACACTGAGATCATTGATGGAAAGTCATAAATCATGAGAATGAACTCTAGTTAAAGTCAACAGGACAGTACAACAGCACGTTCAGTGGACTCTATAGGCCATACTGTACACACGGAGACCTAAAACACGGATCATCCAATCAGATTCCACCATGGGGCTTATCTACTTTAAAGTAGGAATTAAATACATACACATATAAACATACATATATATGTGTAATACAGTTCGTAGATGGGAAGGAAGGAGGCGGGAACCGGCGAACGATCAAAAAACTTTAATTCAAAAGAAATAAACAAAATGAAAGTAAAACCGCGGGCAGCCCCTCACGGACGACTGCCCACAAACACATAAACAAAACATAACATAAAATCCAGGCCTGGTCCTCTCTCCCCTTCCGCAGCTCCTGCTCCTCCTTATATGCTCCCGTCACATGGCCGCGAGACGAGACCGGTGTGCCACGCAGCTGGCACTCGTGAACGTTAATCACCGGCCCGCTCTCGCGGTCCCTCGCCCCGCTGCCTGTCACACCACATACCCCCATCGCCCCTCGCAGGCCGGGGGGCACTCCCGAGACTGCGCTCTACTCCCTCCCCCCCCCCCCCCCTCTCCCGGGACAGAGAGGCGAGAGAAATGTAGACGGGAGCACGAGGAGCCCGCGGACGAGAGAGGGGAGAGAGGGAAAAAAGAAAGAAAGAGGAAAAAAAAATTCTGGTCCGGTTCCCAGACACACTGCCGTTCGGCCCTCCGCCCGCCGAGAGGCTCTTCCTCGCGGTGCTGTGCGATGGCACTGGACGCCTGGTGGGCCGCTCGATCCTCCTCCGCCCCCTGGCGGCCGGCGGTGACTCCTCCTTTCGAGGGACCCGGCGGCGAGCCCCGCGCTCCCTGCTCCTCCCCTGTCAGGCGGATGGCAGCAGGCTCCGGCCCCCGGCAAGCGCGGCGACTCCTCCGCTCCCTCTCGGACGGCAGCCACCCCACCTCGACCCAGGGGCACGGCAGCGAGGTCTCGGTCCCACCTTTCCCGCTCCAGCACCATCGCCTCGGGCAGCCCTCGCGGTCTTTCCTCATCCGCGCTGCCCGAACTCCTCAGCACCGCGATCCCCCTCAGCAGCGAGGGCTCTCCGACAGCGCGTCCCTCCTTCCTCCCGGGCTTCGGCACCAATGTAATACAGTTCGTAGATGGGAAGGAAGGAGGCGGGAACCGGCGAACGATCAAAAAACTTTAATTCAAAAGAAATAAACAAAATGAAAGTAAAACCGCGGGCAGCCCCTCACGGACGACTGCCCACAAACACATAAACAAAACATAACATAAAATCCAGGCCTGGTCCTCTCTCCCCTTCCGCAGCTCCTGCTCCTCCTTATATGCTCCCGTCACATGGCCGCGAGACGAGACCGGTGTGCCACGCAGCTGGCACTCGTGAACGTTAATCACCGGCCCGCTCTCGCGGTCCCTCGCCCCGCTGCCTGTCACACCACAATATGTATACACAAAAATAGAATACAATAAATTAATAAAGAGTCTGAGTCTTCCGATTCCAAGTCTGAGTCCGAGTCCATGGGTTCCGCATGTTTATGAAAATTATGATTCTGATAATTGACAATGAATAATATTAGTGTAGTGGGTCTGTTCAGATCATAAGCCATTTAATATTTTATTTTTGTTTAATTTAATTTTGTTTTATTTTAAATTTAATTTTAGTATTGTTTTGTGTTGTTTTGTTTCATTTAACTTTGTTTAATAATTTTTTTAAATTTCATTATTTAATTATTTTATTTTATTATTTCAGTTTAATTCATGTTTATCTTATTTGCACCATTGAAAATGTTTTCTTAAGGTTGTAGTTTTAGTTAATGATAACCACCCTGATAAACACTAAATATGAGCAATAGCGAAAGTCAAAACTTAACACTAGTAAACAGAAAACATGTAAAAAACTGACTCAACAAACCAAAGAGAGAAACACAAACTGATCATCTAAACAGCAGACAGAAGAGACGAAACGACCCGCATCGCCCTCAACCCTCATCTTTCTGTCCACATGACCTGAAGAGCCAGATAAAAGCCAGCGTGAACACACTCATCTGAACGCCAGGAACATCACATCTCAAAACCCAAAACCTCAATTTAAGACATCTTATTACAACAATTAAGGCGCTTTTTATATAATTTGAGATATTTAAAACTTCTTTTTTTTTCACACAACAACTCCTAAATACATTTTACAGTTTACACACATCTATTTTTAGTCACAAACCTTCAAAATTGTAGATGAATGCAAAATTAAAGGGGCCTTATGAATTCAGAAACTCTTGTTATTAGCAGCACCGGTGCATGTTTAGAGAACTGCAGCCTGGAATATATTGCCAAAGACTTTATATACAGGAAGACGGCTCACTCCAATATGAGTGGGGGAAAGTGCAACGCCCCGTATTTGCCGAATAAACCCCGCCTTCTAAATTAAAGAGCCAATCGTTGATTAGTAAAGTGATTGTGTCACTGCAGCTGCAGTTAGAAGCTCAGATGTTTCCCCATTCAAAGAGACAGGAACTGCACATACATGCCCGAGAGGCGTTTCTAAGATGGCCGCCGAGTGAAAGGACTTTGTTATTGCTCACACTAGTGCACACGACAGCGATGGCAAGTTGAATATGTGCTGTGCGTTTTCCTCTCAATAACAAAAACACAACACGAATGACAGAAAACAGCAGCTCAGAAAGCATCTGATCATAGAGATGTTTGCCCCAGCTCTGAGATTCACAGTCGACAGATGAGGTGATTAAAATGACACTGCTGTTTGAGACTATAGACTGTATAGATCTGGCGATGTGAGGCTATAGTTTGAATGAATCCCTTTTGGGTCAATTTAGGTGCATGACACATTGACATTTCAGTACAGAACAGCTTTTGGTGTTACCCTGGACATTGGATACACTGCAAAAAAAAAATGCTCTTTTTATTTAGTATTTTTTTTTTCTTGTTTCTAGTCCAAATATCTAAATATTCTTAAATCAAGATGCATTTGCTAGATCAGTAAAATGACATAAGATATTTTTTCTTGTTTTCTGGGGGGGGGGGGGGGAATCTAAATGAAGTGAGTTTTTGCTTAAAACAGGCAAAATCATGTGCCTTTTTGTCTGAGAAAAATAATCTTATTTCTGACTGAAATCTTGTTTCTTGTTTCCGTCTCAAACAGAAATAAGATTATTTTTCTCACCCCATTGCCAGATTATTTTGCCTGTTTTAAGCAAAAACTCACTTCATTTAGATTTTTTTTTTTAAACAAGAAAGAATATTGTCATTTTACTGATCTAGTAAATGCATCTTGATTTAAGAATATTTAGATATTTAGACTAGAAACAAGACAAAATGATTAGGTAAGAAGAGCATTTTTGCAGTGTATGCATTAGTTTCATGTGTCATTGAACAGAAGAGAGGTTCGCGGGGCGTGTAAACATCAAGTGATTTTGATTTTCCTGGTATAAAAAATTCATAAAAATCAGTCTACAGGCTTAGACAGCCAAGGAAGTCGGGGAAAGTCTCTCTTTTTTTTCTTTCTTTACAAGCTGTGCACATTTGCAGTAAAAAGCGGATAAAACATGACATGTATCTTATTTGAGGGCTTCAGTCATGACATTTGCGCAGCTCTATGTCTGACTCTACATAAACTCAGTGTGGTTTTGAGCTTCTCTGATGACAGAGAGTGTAAATGGATACACATCCAGGTGTGGAGATTTACCACTTTAACAGCCCTTATTATGGAAATGCATCCTTCAACACGTCTCGAGACGAGCCAGAGGTGAGATCAGCGCTGACGGAGCGACTGAGACCGTTAAACCACACAAACTCACCAGTGTTGCTTTAGTTATTGCTCTACTATTGGGGGTTTTTTTTATACTTTGAACTTATATATTATTATATACACTCACCTAAAGGATTATTAGGAGCACACACTAATACTGTGTTTGACCCTTTCTCCTTCAGAACTGCCTTAATTATACGTAGCATTGATTCAACAAGCTGCTGAAAGCATTCTTTAGAAATGTTGGCCCATATTGATAGGAGAGCATCTTGCAGTTGATGGAGATTTGTGGGATGCACATCCAGGGCACGAAGCTCCCGTTCCACCACATCCCAAAGATGCTCTATTGGGTTGAGATCTGGGGACTGTGGTGGCCATTTTAGTTCAGTCAACTCATTGTCATGTTCAAGAAACCAGTTTGAAATGATTGGAGCTTTGTGACATGGTGCATTATCCTGCTGGAAGTAGCCATCAGAGGATGGGCACATGGTGGTCATAAAGGGATGGACATGGTCAGAAACAATGCTCAGGTAGGCCGTGGCATTTAAACGATGCCCAATTGGCACTAAGAGGCCTAAAGTGTGCCAAGAAAACATCCCCCACACCATTACACCACCGCCACCAGCCTGCACAGTGGGAACCAGGCATGATGGATCCATGTTCTCATTCTGTTTACGCCAAATTCTGACTCTACCATCTGAATGTCTCAACAGAAATCGAGACTCATCAGACCAGGGAGCATTTTTCCAGTCTTCAACTGTCCAATTTTGGTGAGCTTGTGCAAATTGTCGCCTCTTTGTCCTATTTGTAGTGGAGATGAGTGGTACCCGGTGGGGTCTTCTGCTGTTGTAGCCCATCCGCCTCAAGGTTGTGTGTGTTGTGGCTTCACAAATGCTTTGCTGCATACCTCGGTTGTAACGAGTGGTTATTTCAGTCAAAGTTGCTCTTCTATCAGCTTGAATCAGTCGGCCCATTCTCCTCTGACCTCGAGCATCAACAAGGCATTTTCTCCACAGGACTGCTGCAGACTGGATGCTCTTCCCTTTTCACACCATTCTTTGTAAACCCTAGAAATGGTTGTGTGTGTAAATCCCAGTAACTGAGCAGATTGTGAAATTCTCAGACCAAACAATCCGAAACAATAATAATTATAATCTGCAAAAACTTGAAATCGCTTAGTGATTTACTGCAGAGAGCAAGTACTGAACACAATCAAATATAAGTGTCAATGTCTCTTGATGATGAATGTGCTCAAGAAGCTGTCAGTGAAAATGAGTTTTGAGAATATGCATGAGATCGCGAATATGAGTCGGATGCTGAATGTACTGAGAAATGAGCTCTGACACGGACAGATGATGGTGGTATAAAACATCTCCTCAAACGAACCCTTCTAAGCTCCAAAAGCTAACAAAATATGTTTTATTTTATTCTTCTGTAATTGTTTCTCTAACATCAGGAGTTTTATGTATTAACGCAACAGTAGAGATCTTTGCATGTTAAAAATAGGTCCAGGTCACTAACGACCCGAATATGTAAGAATGTTTGGCGAAACAGTCATGCATTTAAGGGTTAACATCCACCGGTAATAACAAGAGTTTCTGAATTCAGACTCAAACTATAGAAGCAGCACTAGATGTCAGACTGAGATGACATTGACGTTTCTGAAGTCGATTAGAGGACGATTCGCCTGTCTCTCATAATCATGAGATCTGAGATGGACGGATGCCAGGCCTGAGACAAACATTCGCCCGTATCTCGTGACAACAATCGCTTCAGAGATAAACTCACTGCGTTTGTTCTCCGCCGTTGTCTGTATCAAAGAGTGCTTTTGGGGGGGATAACGGAGGCAAAAACACCCTCATCCCCTCCATTCAGCAGAACAGACACAAAGACACCAAAACATGTCCATGCAAGGAAGATAAATCACATTAATATCTCGTTTGGGTCTGTTTGACCGGAAAAATCGGAGAGATTAAAGTTGATACATAAACTAAACACACCTGAGAACTTCATTAAATTAACTCACGAGCCATGAAAGAGCAACCTTTGAACAATAAACTTTCAGGCAAGCATAACGTCATCGGCTGTCCACTTGGCATTTTCCTCCAAACTGGGACAGTTGGCACGATCCAAACGCGTCCCATCTTCCCTTTCATCCTCCTCTGTGTCTCTCTCTGTCCAATCGCAGCCCTGATTTAAGACAAGACTCCTCTTTCAAGCCAAACATAAAGAAGTGCAGGCAGGGGCCATGGCATCCCTGACCCTCACAAAGACGGCCTTTATGTGTCCGCACAACCTGCTGAGGACGCCTGAAGAGAAAGAATCCCTCCAAACCATCCTGAACCGCTGAGGACAGTCTCACTACAGCAACTCACAAAAAACACACTTTATTTCACACTGTCCTTGTTACATATAATACATGTACTTACTGTACACTATAAAATACATTTTGGGTTTAACTTAAAAAAGTAGGTAACCTATTTGCCTTAAGTAATTGAGTTTATTGAAATTAAAAATTTGAGTTGATACAATGAAGGAAATTGGTTTCATAAATAGAAACTCAAAATATTAACCACATAAAAAATGTTATAAATCATGAAAATAGCTCAATTTGGCTGCGTCATCACAAATAAAACACACACAATTACAAATGCTTATGCTTACAAAATCTTTTAACAATATTTGATTAATTCTTAAAAATGTTCTTTGTATTAACTAAAAAAAAATATTTCAGTGAACTCAAAGTTTTAAGGCAACCAGGTAACTTATTTTAAATATTTTTGTTTTACAGTGTAGTAATAACAGTAACAGCTAACCCAAACCCTAACCTTTAAAGGCTTAGTTCACCCAAAAATGAAATGTGTGTCATTAACTCCTCTCCCTAATGTCGCTCCACACCCGTAAGACCTCCGTTCATCTTCACACACAGTTTAAGATATTTTATATTTAGTCCGAGAGCGTATGCAAGTGTATGCACACTATACTGTCCATGTCCAGAAAGGGAATAAAAACATCATCACAGTAGTCCATATGAGACATCAGTGGGTTAATTAGAGTCTCTTGAAGCATCCAAAATACATTTGGGTCCAAAAATAACAAAAACTACGACTTTATTCAGCATTGGCTTCTCTTCCGGGTTTGTTTTCATTCCTTAAATAAAGATTCCTCATGATCCGGATTGCGTGTCAAACTGTCAAACTGCTGAAATCACGTGACATTGGCGATCCGAATCATGAATCAATACGCTGATTCATGGCCGTTTGAATCTTTATTGGTTGTTTCAATCCAAATGTGGGTCAAATTTGACCCACATTCAGGTTGAAACAACCCAATATTTTTTAGAGTTTACATATAAATATATATATATATTTTTATATGACCCACTGGGGACAGAAATAGATTAAATAATCATTAAATTGTTATGAGTTAAATTTGTCATCATGTATTAATTCCCTATTAACATATCTTAACTAATAATGTAAATTAATGTGCCACAAACCCATGCATTTTAATCCATGTGCCTCAACAAGTAAAGTCATAACATAATGAAACCTTTATAAATCATTACCCAATGATTAATTAAAGCAGACACTGGAAGCTGAAATGCATGGCTTTGACTCGTTATGATAATTAACCCGTTAATTTACATTATTAGTTAATATAATATGTGATTAGGGAATTAATACATTATGACAAATTTAATTGATAGCAATTCATATATTACTTAATCTATTAATCATATAGAATCTGTATTGGTTGCTGATGCAGTACTCATTAATAAATTGCTAAATCATTTAACTCATGCTAAACTAATGCACAGATAATCATGAGTTAATGTATGACCCATGAAGAACTAACCCATAACAGACAGAAATACTGAGGGCAGAACATCATTTTTGCAGTGCATATGATAGGGTGCTCACTAAAGCTCTTTAAACGGGTTAGTTTAGTGTCTTCAGGCTCAGATCTTTGAACACACAGATCCAGGCGGGCTTGTTTCTGCCAGCTGTGTGTCATGCACAAAAACAATTACCAAAGTACATGAAGCGTTTGCCCCATAAAACCCTGAAGATCCCGGTTAATCTGTCTGCCTTTGCAGCATTCATCTGGAGTTCTGGCACTCCTCAAACACAAAACAAACAGAGCGGCTCTGAAACTGAGCTGTCCTGGCCAGAGAACACACTCACTACGCCAGATTAAGTCCAGACGTGCAGCTCTTCCATGCTTTGGCTCGGGCGTGTGTGTGCCGCGAGTGAACCGCACTTAAAGACTCCTGGATCTCTGGCGGGAGGAGAGATGGTGTACGAGCACACAGGTGATCAACCTTACCTGAGTTCCTTTGAGCCAAGGCATTTCAGACATCTTTAAAACAGGAAACTCTTTAAAAACACTGAATTCTCCAAAGCTGCGTTACATTTCATATCTGTAAACTCTACACTGCAAAAATGCAATTTAATTCACAGAAATTCAATTTGTCCATCTGAAAAATGTAGATGTGATCAGTCACTAGGAAATGTTCATTTGCAGACCTGAATATTTTTTTACAGTGCTCCTGAACATCAGTTATCAGTGTCTATTTCAGGACAGACGCTGTGAAAGTGAAGTGTTAATCAAGAGCCGCGTCTGTGAACAGATAGAGTGACTCATTTGTCCGGCCGTGACATGCAAAGCTTTGGAAATATTTTCCAGCAACACCCTGCAATCTAATACACGCTTAGATCTTTACATTTCTAATCGCGTATGCTTTATAATGGCACGCTTATTGGCACATTAGTGGTGTCTGGTGAGTCAATCATCACTACTTGTGCTTATAGGGATCAGATCTCTAACACCAAGTATTAAAGTTTGCATCATCCTGCTCGTCTGAATCATATTTAAAGACTTGCGCGAGAAAGAAACCACACAGCAAAGCCCCAGAACAGTGTAGCAACCACCTAGCAACTGTAACTAGATGAATAAAGTTTGGGAACAAACTTTGATGTCGGCTTGAGAAAGCCTAGCCTGAAAGTTGATGGATGGATGGATGGATGGATGGATGGATGGATGGATGGATGGATGGATGGATGGATGGATGGATGGATGGATGGATGGATGGATGGATGGATGGATGGATGGATGGATGGATGGATGGATGGATGGATGGATGGATGGATTCAAGCTGATAGAAGAGCAACTTTGACTGAAATAACCACTCGTTACAACCGAGGTATGCAGCAAAGCATTTGTGAAGCCACAACACACACAACCTTGAGGCGGATGGGCTACAACAGCAGAAGACCCCACCGGGGACCACTCATCTCCACTACAAATAGGAAAAAGAGGCGACAGTTTGCACAAGCTCACCAAAATTGGACAGTTGAAGACTGGAGAAATGTTGCCTGGTCTGATGAGTCTCGATTTCTGCTGAGACATTCAGATGGTAGAGTCAGAATTTGGCGTAAACAGAATGAGAACATGGATCCATCATGCCTTGTTCCCACTGTGCAGGCTGGTGGTGGTGGTGTAATGGTGTGGGGGATGTTTTCTTGGCACACTTTAGGCCCCTTAGTGCCAACTGGCCATCGTTTAAATGCCACGGCCTACCTGAGCATTGTTTCTGACCATGTCCATCCCTTTATGACCACCATGTCCCCATCCTCTGATGGCTACTTCCAGCAGGATAATGCACCATGTCACAAAGCTCCAATCATTACAAATTGGTTTCTTGAACATGACAGTGAGTTGACTGTACTAAAATGGCCGCCACAGTCCCCAGATCTCAACCCAATAGAGCATCTTTGGGATGTGGTGGAACGGGAGCTTCGTGCCCTGGATGTGCATCCCACAAATCTCCATCAACTGCAAGATGCTCTCCTATCAACATGGGCCAACATTTCTAAAGAATGCTTTCAGCAGCTTGTTGATCAATGCCACGTAGAATTAAGGCAGTTCTGAAGGAGAAAGGGGTCAAACACAGTATTAGTGTGTGTTCCTAATAATTCTTTAGGTGGGTGTATGTGTGTGTGTGTGTGTATAGATAGATGTACGGATGAATCTTGAATCAGAATATCTTCATGAGGATGAGGGCGGGGCCACCTGTCACTCCAATGAGATCAGCCAATAGCAAACCACAACCACCCAACACAAAAATAGACACAATTAAGCCCGGCCCACATTTGATCTTGTTCCAGAAATGTTTCACTCGGATATACAGTACAATACGCAGAAAGAACGAGTGAAACTTCCCTTTCATGACGACTTCAAAACACAGACAGTGACACTGAACCATCAGCTTCAAAGCCTTCGGTATCTGAGCATCAGACTCCACTATCAGATTAAACCAAAGGCCGGGACACCTTCATCCTCATCAGTCTGCTCCAATCTCTGATGCATGACCTGATCACACGTCACATCTTCACAATCGAGACCCAAAGAATCATCATTTACAACCTCATGCAAAGGATCAAACTACTATTCCATATGTCAGTGTTAAGCACACTGCAAAAAATGCTTTTCTTATTTAGTATTTTTGTCTTGTTTCTAGTCCAAATATCTAAATATTCTTTAATCAAGATGCATTTACTAGATCAGTAAAATGACATAAGATATTTTTTCTTGTTTTGTTCAAAAAAATATAATCAACATGGAGTTTTTGCTTAAAACAGGCAAAATGATCTGCCAATGGGGTGAGAAAAATAATCTTATTTCTGATTGGGACGGAAACGAGAAACAAGATTTCAACCAGAAATAAGATTATTTTTCTCACCCCATTGGCAGATCATTTTGCCTGTTTTAAGCAAAAACTCACTTCATTTAGATTTTATTTTTTGAACAAAACAAGAAAAAATATCTCATGCCATTTAACTGATATAGTAAATGCATCTTGATTTAAGAATTTTTAGATATTTACACTAGAAACAAGTAAAAAATACTAAATTGGAAGAGCATTTTTTGAAGTTTGCTTAATGCTGAGAAAAAAAAGAAAGAAAATGTGCAGTGCACTGCAGAATATAGCTATTTCATGATGCTTTAATAATCGTCATACAGGTCTGATGACAGAACTTGGATCTCTCTTTAAGATCACACTACATGCGTTTGAACTGAAGGATCACCAGCCAGTGTTTGTGTGTGTTGGAGATTTCTGCAAAGTGTCTGGAGCGGCTGGAGTAGATTTACTTTCATTACATGAAGAATTCCAATAACTGGCTCATAATGAAGACGCTAATCCTCACAATAACCGCACGCCAGCATGCTTAAAACTGCATTATGCTGAGAATGGAAACACCGACTCTTTCCACAGGCTCAGAACTGAGTTTATCAGGAGCTGTTACCTGAGGAGGTGCAGGGCTGCGGGTCAGGTGACTTCCTGTCAGGTGACTTCCTGTAGACCAGGTGAGGTTTGTTGTGCTCTTCCTCATACTCTTCTCCATCTTCCTTCAGAAGCGGCTCCAGGAAGAACTGACCACTTTGTGTCGAGAACGTGCCGATCTGAGGATCAAAACACAGATGGAGTCACATGATGATTTCGGACAGACATGCTCTTACTTTAATGAGAAACACACACCATAGAAACATGTCTTAGAGAAACACATTACAAGTGTGCATCCCAAAAACAACGGCAATGGCATGTTTTAAGATATGTCAGAGCAAGTTACTTTCAGTTTAAACAGTAAAGGCCATATTTCTGTGATTTTAAGATGGTGCACTTCATGCTGTAAATCATAACTCCTGTTGGCAAGTGACATGTTGGCACGTGAATACGTAAAAATAAAAATAATAATAATAATAATAATAATAATAATTAATAAAAAATATATTATTTTTTTATTAATTAATAAAAAAATAAATAAAAAAAATGAATATTAAAGTTAAAAAAAGCTAACTTAAAAAATGAATAGTAAACAAAAAAGTTACAATGAAATACAAATAATTAAAAATGCATAGTATAATAAATAATATATAAAATATATATAAAAATATAAAAAAGAAATAATAAAATGAAAAGAAATATCATAATAAATATAAAAAAGTAGTTAAAAAACGAATAGTAAAATAAATTAAAGTAATAATTAAAATTATATACACTAATATATATTATTAGTGTTTATTTAATTATATATATATAAATATGTTTTGTATATTTTATATATTAATTTTTTATATGTTTTGCTGACTATTAGTGTTTATATGATTATATATATTAAATGTGTATAATTAAATAAACACTAATTGTCAGCAAAATATATACAAAATTAATTGTAAACAAAACATGTTTTAGAAAATTATTAAATATAAATAAATATTACACATTTTAAATTTAAAAATGTGGTTAAAAATTAAATTAAAAAGAAAAGTAAAAAAAACTAAAATAAACATAAAAAATAATAACATATGAAAAATGATAGTAAAATAAAATATACATGGATAGTTAAATAAATAAATAAATAAATAAATAAATAAATAAATAAATAAATAAATAAATAAATAAATAAATAAATAAAATGAATGAAATGTATAGTTAAAATAAAAATAAACAGTAAAATAAATCAAATTAAACATTTATAGTTAAAAATTAAAAAAAATAAAAGTTAAAATAAAATAAAAAATGGAAATAGGTTGGCCAATAAAATAATTAAATAGTAAAATAAAATAAATCTAAATTAATGTAAATTAATGTTACATATATATAAAAACATAAAAATAATAAATAATGAGGCAGAATGATTGACATTTCTAATGACGCCCCTGGAATCATGGCTTATCACTATGGCAATGCATCCAAACACAGAATTCCGGAGTCCTGCACACATTCCGAACGGAAGCCGTGACAAACAGCAGATCAGCAGATCCGACACAAACAAACGGCAAATAATGGAGCGGAGGAACGCTGTACAAATGGAGACATGTTTGACAGGAGCTCAGTCAGTGTGAACGCCGGCCTGTCACAATTGAACATGTGAGGATCTGCTCTGCTCCACATCTCTGTCAATCACATCCACCTCACCGGCCCGGCATTCACCTTCTGCCTCCATCAGATCAGATCAGAACACAATGAAGGAACATATCAAACCTAATCACTGCAAAGAGTATCACACCAGGCGTCTGCGTGAGGAAGAGAGATGAATATGGTGATTATTAGACACATTAAGATGCTGTCGCTCAACACGCAGTGTTCATTAGGACGCGAGCGGGAATGTTTCCATCTCAAGCGTTTCTGACAGGTAAACACTCGCTCGCAGCCTTGGGGATGGAAAGATGACATAACTCTCCCTTCGCACGTGCACTTGGAAATCAGATCATACAGATCCCTAAGAATACAGTATAGATGGACGGCAACACACAATGTCAACACACACACACACACTCAGACACGACTCTTACGTGCTTCAACAGTCCTTACAATAAAGATGAAGCAGCAGCACTATGGTAAATAATCTCTTGTTGTGGGACCATTTTTGGGATTTCCGCCTGGATTTGGCCTACCCAAATTGAAAAGCTTCCCATACACACATACAATCACCTAAAGGATTATTAGGAACACCAGTTCAATTTCTCATTAATGTAATTATCTAATCAGCCAATCACATGGCAGTTGCTTCCGTGCATTTAGGGGTGTGGTCCTGGTCAAGACAATCTCCTGAACTCCAAACTGAATGTCAGAATGGGAAAGAAAGGTGATTTAAGCCGTTTTGAGCGTGGCATGGTTTGTTGGTGCCAGACGGGCCGGTCTGAGTATTTCACAATCTGCTCAGTTACTGGGATTTACACACACAACCATTTCTAGGGTTTACAAAGAATGGTGTGAAAAGGGAAGAGCATCCAGTGTGCAGCAGTCCTGTGGGAGAAAATGCCTTGTTGATGCTCGAGGTCAGAGGAGAATGGGCCGACTGATTCAAGCTGATAGAAGAGCAACTTTGACTGAAATAACCACTCGTTACAACCGAGGTCTGCAGCAAAGCATTTGTGAAGCCACAACACACACAACCTTGAGGCGGATGGGCTACAACAGCAGAAGACCCCACCGGTGCCACTCATCTCCACTACACATAGGAAAAAGAGGCGACAATTTGCACAAGCTCACCAAAATTGGACAGTTGAAGACTGGAAAAATGTTGCCTGGTCTGATGAGTCTCGATTTCTGTTGAGACATTCAGATGGTAGAGTCAGAATTTGGCGTAAACAGAATGAGAACATGGATCCATCATGCCTTGTTACCACTGTGCAGGCTGGTGGTGGTGGTGTAATGGTGTGGGGGATGTTTTCTTGGCACACTTTAGGCCCCTTAGTGCCAATTGGGCATCGTTTAAATGCCACGGCCTACCTGAGCATTGTTTCTGACCATGTCCATCCCTTTATGACCACCATGTCCCCCATCCTCTGATGGCTACTTCCAGCAGGATAATGCACCATGTCACAAAACTCAAATCATTTCAAATTGGTTTCTTGAACATGACAATGAGTTGACTGAACTAAAATGGCCACCACAGTCCCCAGATCTCAACCCAATAGAGCATCTTTGGGATGTGGTGGAACGGGAGCTTTGTGCCCTGGATGTGCATCCCACAAATCTCCATCAACTGCAAGATGCTCTCCTATCAATATGGGCCAACATTTCTAAAGAATGCTTTCAGCAGCTTGTTGATCAATGCCACGGAGAATTAAGGCAGTTCTGAAGGCGAAGGGGGTCAAACAGTACTAGTGTGTGCTCCTAATAATCCTTTAGGTGAGTGTACAGTGGTCTAAGTTCAAAATTATATATATATCTGTATTTCTGTATAGTTTTACAGCAGCACTTTTGTAAGACTGTTGGCAGTGAAGTGACTCCAGATGAGCGTTTTCCTGTGTGAATCCATTGGCTCATGCCAGCTGTGGACATCAGAGGTCATCCGAGGTCATTCTCACAGAGGCCATGAACATCTGTCCTGAAGATGATTACGCTCAGGTGTGGACAGATGCTGTCGACAGCCATCATCATGAGCAGACCAGCGCACCTGAATCTGGCTCTCAGACTTTACCTGAAGGATTATGGGTCGAAACACGGCTTCTCTCTCTTCCCATCATGCAATGCTTCTAACTACTAAAGTCTCTGTCCTTCCCTTTCAAGACTGGACGAGAAACTGCCGGCAGGACACACAGAACGTGTTTATGAAGTCCTTTTTGGTGCAGATTTCAAACCACATATGTGTGCGTGTGTACAAATGTCTGCAACATCTTTAAACTGTTCAGATAACAAACTAAACTAGTTTGAAATTAATTTGAAATTAAGACTTTTAAATTAATAATAATTAAGGTCTTTATTTATGGTCAGGTTGATAAAGGAAGCAACAAATGAAAAGAAAAAGGTCTTATGTCTAAAAATCGTTTTTTTTATGCTGGCCTCCTCTTGCCACTTCAATAAAAAATTAACTTTAACAAGTTTAGCACATCAACTAGTATGGTAAATATGACAGGAAGAATTTGTTTGCATTTTTTTTTTACTTTCCAGATGACATTAAACAAACTTGAATCAAATATGGTTTTAAAAAACGTATTTTTAAGAATTATTTTTCCATGCTTATTTTCATGGTGAGAAACAGGTTAAATGTAGCAAAATATAATAATGTAAAATAATGATAATAATAATAATAACAATAAAATTTAATTAAAAAACATTTGTAATTTTAATATAAAAGTTTTAAAGTTTATCGCCAATTAAAATAAAAAACAATTCTGGCTTCCTCTGGAAACTGAAATAAAAATGTCAAAAACTGCCCTAAATATGACAATATTTATTTGGCAATAATAATTTGTTTGCTTTTAGACTATTAACTAATTGATAAGTAATATGCAAACCACATTTGCATATTACTTATCAATTAGTTAATAGTCATGTGCCCCAACAAGTAAAGTCAGAACATAATGAAACCTTTATAAATTGTTAGCTAATGATTAATTAAAGCAGGCACTGGAAGCTGAAATGCATGGCTTTGACCTGTTGTGGTAATTAACGCATTAATTTACATTATTAGTTAATATAATATGCTATTAAGGAATTAAAACATGATGACATTTCATTAATAGCAAACCATATATTATTTAATCTCTTAATCATGTATAATTTGTATTAGTTGCTGATGCAGTAATCATTAATAAATGGGGTAGTTCTTCATCAGTCATTAACTCATGATTATCTGTGCATTAGTTAAGCATTGATTAAAGCATATTAGTGCAGCTGTAGTGTAAAGTGTTACCAAAAGCATTTTTTTTTAAATAACCATTTTAACCATTTTACCATGTTTGTTTGTTAATGACTGTTTTCATGGTGAGAAACCGATTAAATGTAGACAAATACAAAAGAAAATGCAAAAATAATAATAATAATTAAAATGTTCTAAAAAAAAGTTTTAAGTTTATCTTCAATTTAAATTTTGGCCTCCGGACACTTCATTAAAAATAATTTAAACCAAAATTCTTCCGTTTTAACGTTTAATGAAAACAGCCGAACAGCAACTGAATGATCATCTTTATGCCTCACATCTAAACCTCTGAAGATGTGCACATTATGACCCTTCCTCGGGCGGTTTACGACACGAGCGGGACAAAACACAACTCAATGACGACCTCCTGACCTCATAAGAGACTAAACGAGCGCCGTCATGAGGAGCGACTCTTTCAGCGGCGACATTTACAGCCGGGACTAATCACCTCCCGCCACCTGAGATCACTAATTAACAGAGGGCCGACTGCACATCCTCAGAGCTCAGTTAGCGGGAGGTGAGGGTTCGACTGGTGAGCAAACAGACGATATTTGACTAGACTAGAGCGCTAGGTGTCATATTAACCAAATCACGTCCGTTCATTCTGCCCCACAGCACTCATTTCTCTAAAATAACTAGCAGCTTAGCTTAAACACCCACTCATGCCAACTCGACTAAAACAAAGCCTAATCCTCACAGATAGAACTAATCCTGTTGGAATTACCATAATTATGAGTTTCCTACTAGAAACAACTTGTAATTACTAATCCCAGTGCACCTCTTAACTTCTACTTATCTGCTTATCACAAAAAACAACCACAAAACGTTAGCTCTGTAACCACTAACCATGAGTTTATACTCACTATACAGTGGTGAACGCATCTAAACCAAAGCCTAATCCTCACAGGAAGAGTTAGTAACGTAATTATTAGTTTTCTGCTAGTAAAACTCATTGAATCTGAGTGATGGATGAACATTTTAAACATTCAAATGTGCAATTAGATTCAGGGAAAGACACGGCTAAAGTAGTTCCGGCAGGTTTTGACCGCATTACAGTTTCATTTCAACTCAACAACTCACAACAGCAAAACAACCAACACACACAATGACAATTTTTTGCCTCAAAACTACATTTTATGTACAGAAGCACATCCTCTCTTTCTTCCTCTCAAACACACAAACACACACACACACACACAGTACGGACACAGACCCGTACATAAACATGATGCCAGTGCAGCTCTGACGATTTTATCCGTAAAATAGTTTAGCATCATAAAAGCTACATGACGTTTCTCCTTAGCGAGGTAAAAACGGCGCTGTTCTTGAAGCAGATAAACTTACAGTAGAGGCAATGCTGCCAAACATTGTTGAGAGACAAACTGAGGTAATTCACACACACTTAATCTTGTCCTCTCAATCTCTAATAACTGCAATCAATGGCTTAAGCCTCCGCTATGAGCTCTAAAACTGCTGAAAATAAAGACTGTGACGGTCTCCATCATTATCTATTAAAATAAAGTATGGAGAGAAGGCGACCAGCAACCACTCAACACACACCAACAATACTAGAACATGTTCAGCTCACATTTCACCCCAGAAGCAAAAGAACACAATAAGACATGTTATCCTATGGGGCTGTTGAATGTTTGAATCTGATTGGCTGACAAATGTTCTAAGGTGTGCAGTTATTTTCAGGGAAAAGCACGGCTAAAGTAATTCCAGCAGGTTTTGACCGCATCACAGTTCCATATCACACCGCCAAATTAATTCAGCTATTTCAAAGATACTTACAGGCGACAACCCATCCACACACACTTAATCTCTCTCTAATAACTGCATGAGTCTGCTATCAATGGCTCATGCCTCTGTTACGAGCTCTATAATTACTTTTTGGAATTAGCAACGGAGGCTTGGGTTTAGATACGTAAGGAATTAGTCCCACACAATAACGTTTTAAGGACAAAACCTGACAAATGTATTGAAATACAACATCTGAACAATATTTTGAGGTGTGGTAACAAGTGGACTAATTGACTCTGGCCCGTTGAATTATTGCAAAACAATGCTCCGCTTTACGCCACGACCGCATTACATGTGCATTATTTTTCTAATAATTCAACGGCCCAGAGTCAATTATTCTTTACTTATCTGCTGTGACATCACAAAACACAACCAGAATGGATCCATTAGAAAACACTAAATATCACTAGTAAGTCCCCAGCCCAGATCTTTATCCACTAACTCTGTGTTTATAACTCAACATCCACTCATGCCTCAAGCATGTTGCCTGTCAAGACTAGAGAATAATAACTCAACTAAACCAGCTAAAAATGAAAGTTATCCTACACTAAATGTCACCTCATACTAACTAGTCCAGTACATCAGAGTAGAAGAGAGAACAACTCGATTAAACCAACAGTCAGTTAGTCATATTTATTTATAAAGCACTTTTTTTAACTGTTGGCAAAAGTGTTGTACAAAGTGTAAACAAGTACCCTAATAAGTAAACCTAAAACACACCAATAAACAATGCACTACAATTTATACAACTGGGCCTACTTATGACCATAAACCATAAGCAAGGTGTTAAGCAAATGCCTATTCCTTACAGGAGAACTAATCCTGTGTTCATGGAGGAATTACTAGTAACGTTTAATCGAACATTCTAGTAGTTAGTCTAGTCGTTCAATAGTTTTCTGCTAATCCCACCGAGACATAACAACAACAACAACAAAAAAATCAAAAGGGCACAGTTAGCAAACCCTACATGTTACAAGTCACCAGTCCAGCTACTTAACCGCTAACACTGGTTTATAGTAACTACTCCCGTCCACTCAAGTCATTTCTTCCATCTTCCGCTCATGCCTCAGGCACGTTTCCATCAAGACGAGAGAAGAATAACTCTAAACTCTGAACTAAACCAACTTACCAAACACTAAATGATGACCTGATTTTAAACAATTCTAGTTAGTCTAGAAGTACTGTAGTTTGTTGCTGGTAAAAACTGCTCGCGTCTTTTTTGACCTCACAATTATAAGTGTGTCCAAAATCCTGTACTGTCTGAGTAGGTACTACATTTAAAATTGAACTTAGTTTGTGACCGTTAAGAAACCATATAGTATGAATGTAATCTTTATGGCCAGAAGTATAGGGACACTCTTTTCCAAATCAATGAATTCAGGTGTTCCAATCACATCCATGGCCACAGGTGTATAAATCTATCACTAGGCATGCAACAGTTTCTACAAGCAATAAGTCCATTCCTGACATTTCATCACTACTAAATATCCCACGCTCAACTGTTAGTGGGATTATAACAAAGTGGAAGCCATTGGGAACAACAGCAACTCAGCCACGAAGTAAAATCCCAGAGCAGGGTCAGCGCATGCTGAGGGTCACAGTGCGCAGAAGTCTCCAACTTTCTGCAGAGTCAACAGCTCCAGACCTCCAGACTTCTGTGGCCTTCAGATGAGCTCAAGAACAGCGGAGAGAGCTTCATGGAATGGGTTTCCATGGCCGAGCAGCTCATCCAAGCCTTACATCACCAAGAGCAATGCAAAGCGTGGGATGCAGTGGAGTAAAGCAGCCGCCACTGGACTCTAGAGCAGTGAGACGTGTTCTCTGAATTTGCCCATGGACGAGTCTGGGTTTGGCCGTCACCAGGAAAACGGGACTCGCCTGACTGCATTGTGTCAATTATGAGGTGGGGTTGTTTTTCAGGGGTTGGCCTCTTAGTTCCAGTGAAAGGAACTCTTAATGCTTCACCAAGACATTTTGGACAATTTCATGCTCCCAACTTTGTGGGATCAGTTTGTGGACGGCCCCTTCCTGTCCCAGCATGACTGCGCTCCAGTGCACAAAGCGTCGCTCCATAAAGACATGGATGAGGAGTTTGGTGTGGAGGAACTGGACTGGCCTGCACAGAGTCCTGAGCTCAACCCGATAGAACAGCTTTGGGATGAATTAGAGCGGAGACTGAGAGCCAGGCCTTCTCGTCCAACATCAGTGCCTGACCTCACAAATGAGCTTCTAGAAGAATGGGCAAAAATCCCCATAAACACACTCCTAAACCTTGAGGAACGCCTTCCCAGAAGAGCTGGAGCTGTTAGAGAGGGTGGGCCGACTCCATATTAAACCCTACGGATTAAGAAGGCGTTCCAAAACTTTTGGCAATGTAGTGTATAAGCCCTTTCACTTTATTTTGTGTTACACAATGTTCGGATTAACCGATCGGAATGAACTGATTCCAGTTAAAACACAAATTGTCCATGTAAATGTAGCCAATGAGTTTATACTCACTAGTCCAGTCCATTCTCTCATGCCTCTCATGAAAAAAAAACCCTTCTCATGCCTTCGTTGAACTCACAACTAAGATACTGAAAATGCTCTGACTTCCCATGAAACCACCGCGGTGAAAGCAGCTTGAGCAGTTGTCAGAGGTTTAACCAACACACTCTTCATACTCACCAGTCCCGTGCAGAGGCTGAAGACGGCGCGGTGATCGCTGTGAGCGTTGACGTGTCCTCTGAAGAAGCAGTGGCGCAGATCTGCAACGCCTCCGTGGTTCTCCTCCTCTCCCAGATGAAGCACCGTGTAGGACGGAGCGATGAATCCTGAATCCGCGGTGAGGTTCAGGTGAAAGGCCTGACCGAACGCCTCGATCCGGTAATGAGCCCTGGAAGCCGAGACCTCGGCCTCAGTGCTGCGCCTCCTCCTGCGGTAATGCAGCCGGTGCGGGAACGACTCTCCAAAATCATTCAAGCGCACGGGGGTGACGATCTCATACGAGGACAGCTGTCTGATGAAGCTCTCTGAAACACATCAGGGTCAGATCTCAGGTCAAATCAGTTACTGAAGTGGCATTGACAGGTCAATAAAAAACACTGAAAATCTCTCCATTGCATAGTGGATGTTCTTTACATTCTTAAAATGTTCTTTACACTTCACAACTTATCACTGAAAGTTTTTTTGAGGAACCAAAAATGGCTCTTCCACTCTTAAAAATAAAGGTTCACATTGTTCTTTGGGAGGGTACGTGCTTCCCTGAAGAACCTTTAATATCTAAAGAACCTTTCCGTTGCACAAAAGTGCAAAAAGGTTCTTTAGACTATAAAATGCTTAGAAAAAAAATGGTTCTTTAAAGAACCTTTCACAAAACGGTTCTTTGGGGAGTAGGAGTGGTTCTCAAACCTGTCCTGGAGGACCACCAGCCCTGCACATTTTGTATGTCTCCCTCATCTAACACACCTGATTCAACTCATGAGCTCATTAGTAGAGACTGCAAGACCTGAAATGGGGGTTAGATATAGGGAGACACACAAAGTGTGCAGGGCCGGGGCTCCTCCAGGACAGGTTTGAGAACCACTGCTCTATGGCATCACTGTGAAAACCCATTTTTGGTTCTTCTTGGTACCTTTATTTTTAAGGGTGGATGAAGTGTGTTGTTTTTGGACACTTGAGTTACTCTTAGATGTGTGTGAATGTGATTCCTCAGATCAAGTGTGCTTGAATCAGCTGGTGTCATTATGGTGCTTTAGTGGATGTATGAGAACT